>NW_027094558.1:0-77489 GCF_029207755.1 Chamaea fasciata
GACTTTACTTACCCCTGGAAACAGGCCATCCTTTGTGCCCAACTCCCTCTGCCGGGCACCATGCCTTGGCCACCTACAATCCGGAACGGAACAGCATTACTTCCAGATGCAAGCTGCCACAATCAGGAAGCCTGGCTTCCCATGGAGAGCCAAAGGCCTCCTACAAACTGACATCAGGCACCTGGGCAGCTGAATTTACTTACTCCTGGAAACAGGCCATCCTTTGTGCCCAACTCCCTCTGCCGGGCACTAGGCCTCAACCACCTACGATCCAAAACGGAACAGGATTTCTTCCAGTTGCAAGCTGCCACAAGCTGGAAGCCAGGCTTCCCTTGGAGGGCCAAAGGCCTCCTACAAACTGACATCAGGCACCTGGGCAGCTGACTTTACTTACCCCTAAGAAGAGGCCATCCTTTTTATCCAATTCCTTTTGCCGGGCACCCAGTTTCGGCCACCTACAATCCCGAACGGAACAGGATTTCTTCCAGATGCAAGCTGCCACAAACTGGAAGACTAGCTTCCCTTGGAGGGCCAAAGGCCTCCTACAAACTGACATCAGGCACCTGGGCAGCTGACTTTACTTACCCCTGGAAACAGGCCATCCTTTGTTCCCAACTCTTTCAGCCGGGCACCCAGCTCCGGCCACCTACAATCCCGAACGGAATAGGATTACTTCCAGATGCAAGCTGCCACAAGATGGAAGCCTGGCTTCCCTTGGAGCGCCAAAGGCCTCCTACAAACTGACATCAGACACCTGGTCAGCTCACTTTACTTAACCCTTGGAAACAGGCCATCTTTTGTTCCCAACTCCTAATGACGGGCACCCGGCTTTGGCCACCTACAATCCCGAACGGAACAGGATTACATCCAGATGCAAGCTGCCACAAACTGGAAGACTAGCTTCCCTTGGAGGGCCAAAGGCCTCCTACAAACTGACATCAGGCGCCTGGGCAGCTGACTTTACTTACCCTGGAAACAGGCCATCCTTTGTGCCCACCTCCCTCTGCCGGGCACCTAGCCTCGACCACCTACAATCCCAAACGGAACAGCATTTCTTCCAGATGCAAGCTGCCACAATCAGAAAGCCTGGCTTCCCATGGAGAGCCAAAGGCCTCCTACAAACTGACATCAGGCATCTGGGCCGCTGACTTTACTTACTCCTGGAAACAGGCCATCCTTTGTGCCCAACTCCCTCTGGCGGGCACAAGGCCTCGGCCACCTAGGATCCCAAACGAAACAGGATTTGTTCCAGACGCAAGCTGCTACCAGCTGGAAGACTTGCTTCCCTTGGAGGGCCAAAGGCCTCCTACAAACTGACATCAGGCACCTGGGCAGCTGACTTTACTTACCCCTGGAAACAGGCCATCCTTTGTGCCCAACTCCCTCTGGCGGGCACCAGGCCTCGGCCACCTACGATCCCAAACGGAACAGGATTACATGCAGATGCAAGCTGCCACAAACTGGAAGACTAGCTTCCCTTGGAGGGCCAAAGGCCTCCTACAAACTGACATCAGGCACCTGGGCAGCTGACTTTACTTACCCCTGGAAACAGGCCATCCTTTGTTCCCAACTCCTTCAGCCGGGCACCTGGACTCGGCCACCTACGATCCCAAACGGATCAGGATTTCTTCCAGATGCAAGCTGCTACCAGCTGGAAGGCTGGCTTCCCTTGGAGGGCCAAAGGCCTCCTACACACTGACATCAGACACCTGGGCAGCTGACTTTACTTACCCCTGGAAACAGGCCATCCTTTGTGCCCAACTCCCTCTGCCGGGCACCAGGCCTCGGCCACCTACGATCCCAAACGGAACAGGATTTCTTCCAGATGCAAGCTGCCACAAGCTGGAAGCCTGGCTTCCCTTGGAAGGCCAAAGGCCTCCTACAAACTGACATCAGGCACCTGGGCAGCTGACTTTTCTTACCCCTGGAAACAGGCCATCCTTTGTGCCCAACTCCCTCTGCCGGGCACCCTACTCCGACCACCTACAATCTTGAACGGAACAGCATTTCTTCCAGATGCAAGCTGTCACAAGCTGGAAGGCAAGCTTCCCTTGGAGGGCCAAAGGCCTCCTACAAACTGACATCAGGCACCTGGCAGCTCAATTTACTTAACCCCTGGAAACTGTCCATCTTTTGTGCCCAACTCCTAATGACGGGCACCCGGCTTTGGCCACCTACAATCCCGAACGGAACAGGATTACACCCAGATGCAAGCTGCCACAAACTGGAAGACTAGCTTCCCTTGGAGGGCCAAAGGCCTCCTACAAACTGACATCAGGCACCTGGGCAGCTGACTTTACTTACCCCTGGAAACAGGCCATCCTTTGTGCCCAAATCCCTCTCCCGGGCAACTGGCCTCAGCCACCTACAATCCCGAACGGAACAGCATTTCTTCCAGATGCAAGGTGCCACAAAGTGGAAGACTAGCTTCCCTTGGAGGGCCAAAGGCCTCCTACAAACTGACACCAGGCACCTGGGCAGCTAACTTTACTTACCCCTGGAAACAGGCCATCCTTTGTTCCCAACTCCCTATGCCGGACACCAGGCCTTGGTCACCTACGATCCCAAACAGAAGAGAATTTCTTCCAGATGCAAGCTGCCACAAGCAGGAAGCCTGGCTTCCCTTGGAGGGCCAAAGGCCTCATAGAAACTGACATCAGGCACCTGGGCAGCTGACTTTACTTACCCCTGGAAACAGGCCATCCTTTGTGCCCAACTCCCTCTGCCGGGCACCTGGCCTCGGCCACCCACGATCCCGAACGGAACAGCATTTCTTCCAGATGCAAGCTGCCACAAGCTGGAAGCCCGGTTTCCCATGGAGGGCCAAAGGCCTCCTACAAACTGCCATCAGGCACCTGGGCAGCTGACTCTACTTACCGCTGGATACAGGCCATCCTTTGTGCCCAACTCCCTCTGCCGGGCACCTGGCCTCAGCCACCTACAATCCCAAACGGAACAGAATTTCTTCCAGATGCAAGCTGCCACAAGCTGGAAGCCTGGCTTCCCTTGGAGGGCCAAAGGCCTCCTACAAACTGACATCAGGCACCTGGGCAGCTGACTTTACTTACCCCTGGAAACAGGCCATCCTTTGTTCCCAACTCTTTCAGCCGGGCACCCAGCTCCGGCCACCTACAATCCCGAACGGAATAGGATTACTTCCAGATGCAAGCTGCCACAAGATGGAAGCCTGGCTTCCCTTGGAGCGCCAAAGGCCTCCTACAAACTGACATCAGACACCTGGTCAGCTCACTTTACTTAACCCTTGGAAACAGGCCATCTTTTGTTCCCAACTCCTAATGACGGGCACCCGGCTTTGGCCACCTACAATCCCGAACGGAACAGGATTACATCCAGATGCAAGCTGCCACAAACTGGAAGACTAGCTTCCCTTGGAGGGCCAAAGGCCTCCTACAAACTGACATCAGGCACCTGGGCAGCTGACTTTACTTACCCCTGGAAACAGGCCATCCTTTGTGCCCACCTCCCTCTGCCGGGCACCTAGCCTCGACCACCTACAATCCCAAACGGAACAGCATTTCTTCCAGATGCAAGCTGCCACAATCAGAAAGCCTGGCTTCCCATGGAGAGCCAAAGGCCTCCTACAAACTGACATCAGGCATCTGTGCAGCTGACTTTACTTACTCCTGGAAACAGGCCATCCTTTGTGCCCAACTCCCTCTGGCGGGCACAAGGCCTCGGCCACCTAGGATCCCAAACGAAACAGGATTTGTTCCAGACGCAAGCTGCTACCAGCTGGAAGACTTGCTTCCCTTGGAGGGCCAAAGGCCTCCTACAAACTGACATCAGGCACCTGGGCAGCTGACTTTACTTACCCCTGGAAACAGGCCATCCTTTGTGCCCAACTCCCTGAGCCGGGAACCAGGCCTCGGCGACCTACGATCCCAAACGGAACAGGATTTCAACCAGATGCAAGCTGCTACCAGCTGGAAGGCTAGCTTCCCTTGGAGGGCCAAAGGCCTCCTACAAACTGACATCAGGCACCTGGGCAGCTGACTTTACTTACCCCTAAAAACAGGCCATCCTTTGTTCCCAACTACCTCTGCCGGGCACCCGGTTTCGGCCACCTACAATCTTGAATGGAACAGGATTTTTTCCCGATGCAAGCTGCCACAAACTGGAAGACTAGCTTCCCTTGGAGGGCCAAAGGCCTCCTACAAACTGACATCAGGCACCTGGGCAGCTGACTTTACTTACCCCTGGAAACAGGCCATCCTTTGTTCCCAACTCCTTCAGCCGGGCACCTGGACTCGGCCACCTACGATCCCAAACGGATCAGGATTTCTTCCAGATGCAAGCTGCTACCAGCTGGAAGGCTGGCTTCCCTTGGAGGGCCAAAGGCCTCCTACACACTGACATCAGGCACCTGGGCAGCTGACTTTACTTACCCCTGGAAACAGGCCATCCTTTGTGCTCAACTCCCTCTGCCGGGCACCCTACTCCGACCACCTTCAATCCCAAACGGAACAGGATTTCTTCAGATGCAAGCTGCCACAAGCTGGAAGGCTAGCTTCCCTTGGAGGGCCAAAGGCCTCATAGAAACTGACATCAGGCACCTGGCAGCTGACTTTACTTAACCCCTGGAAACAGGCCATCTTTTGTGCCCAACTCCTAATGACGGGCACCCGGCTTTGGCCACCTACAATCCCGAACGGAACAGGATTACACCCAGATGCAAGCTGCCACAAAACTTGAAGACTAGCTTCCCTTGGAGGGCCAAAGGCCTCCTACAAACTGACATCAGGCACCTGGGCAGCTGACTTTACTTACCCCTGGAAACAGGCCATCCTTTGTGCCCAAATCCCTCTGCCGGGCAACTGGCCTCGGCCACCTAAAATCCCGAACGGAACAGGATTTCTTCCAGATGCAAGCTGCCACATGTTGGAAGACCGGCTTACCGTGGAGGGCCAAAGGCCTCCTACAAACTGACATCAGGCACCTGGGCAGCTGACTTTACTTACCCCTGGAAACAGGCCATCTTTTGTGCCCAACTCGCTCTGCCGGGCACCTAGCCTCGACCACCTACAATCCCGAACGGAACAGCATTTCTTCCAGATGCAAGCTGCCACAATCAGAAAGCCTGGCTTCCCATGGAGAGCCAAAGGCCTCCTACAAACTGACATCAGGCATCTGGGCCGCTGACTTTACTTACTCCTGGAAACAGTCCATCCTTTGTGCCCAACTCCCTCTGGCGGGCACCAGGCCTCGGCCACCTACGATCCCAAACGGAACAGGATTACATGCAGATGCAAGCTGCCACAAACTGGAAGACTAGCTTCCCTTGGAGGGCCAAAGGCCTCCTACAAACTGACATCAGGCACCTGGGCAGCTGACTTTACTTACCCCTGGAAACAGGGCCATCCTTTGTTCCCAACTCCTTCAGCCGGGCACCTGGACTCGGCCACCTACGATCCCAAACGGATCAGGATTTCTTCCAGATGCAAGCTGCTACCAGATGGAAGGCTGGGTTCCCTTGGAGGGCCAAAGGCCTCCTACACACTGACATCAGACACCTGGGCAGCTGACTTTACTTACCCCTGGAAACAGGCCATCCTTTGTGCCCAACTCCCTCTGCCGGGCACCAGGCCTCGGCCACCTACGATCCCAAACGGAACAGGATTTCTTCCAGATGCAAGCTGCCACAAGCTGGAAGCCTGGCTTCCCTTGGAAGGCCAAAGGCCTCCTACAAACTGACATCAGGCACCTGGGCAGCTGACTTTTCTTACCCCTGGAAACAGGCCATCCTTTGTGCCCAACTCCCTCTGCCGGGCACCCTACTCCGAACACCTACAATCTTGAACGGAACAGCATTTCTTCCAGATGCAAGCTGCCACAAGCTGGAAGGCAAGCTTCCCTTGGAGGGCCAAAGGCCTCCTACAAACTGACATCAGGCACCTGGGCAGCTGACTTTACTTACCCCTAAGAAGAGGCCATCCTTTTTATCCAATTCCTTTTGCCGGGCACCCGGTTTCGGCCACCTACAATGCCGAACGGAATAGCATTTCTTCCAGATGCAAGCTGCCACAAACTGGAAGACTAGCTTCCCTTGGAGGGCCAAAGGGCCTCCTACAAACTGACATCAGGCACCTGGGCAGCTGACTTTACTTACCCCTGGAAACAGGCCATCCTTTGTTCCCAACTCTTTCAGCCGGGCACCCAGCTCCGGCCACCTACAATCCCGAACGGAATAGGATTACTTTCCAGATGCAAGCTGCCACAAGATGGAAGCCTGGCTTCCCTTGGAGCGCCAAAGGCCTCCTACAAACTGACATCAGACACCTGGTCAGCTCACTTTACTTAACCCTTGGAAACAGGCCATCTTTTGTTCCCAACTCCTAATGACGGGCACCTGGCTTTGGCCACCTACAATCCCGAACGGAACAGGATTACATCCAGATGCAAGCTGCCACAAACTGGAAGACTAGCTTCCCTTGGAGGGCCAAAGGCCTCCTACACACTGACATCAGGCACCTGGGCAGCTGACTTTACTTACCCCCTGGAAACAGGCCATCCTTTGTGCCCACCTCCCTCTGCCGGGCACCGAGCCTCGACCACCTACACTACCAAACGGAACAGCATTTCTTCCAGATGCAAGCTGCCACAATCAGAAAGCCTGGCTTCCCATGGAGAGCCAAAGGCCTCCTACAAACTGACATCAGGCATCTGGGCCGCTGACTTTACTTACTCCTGGAAACAGGCCATCCTTTGTGCCCAACTCCCTCTGGCGGGCACAAGGCCTCGGCCACCTAGGATCCCAAACGAAACAGGATTTGTTCCAGACGCAAGCTGCTACCAGCTGGAAGACTTGCTTCCCTTGGAGGCCAAAGGCCTCATACAAACTGACATCAGGCACCTGGGCAGCTAACTTTACTTACCCCTAAAAACAGGCCATCCTTTGTGCCCAACTCCCTCCGCCGGGCACCCGGTTTCGGCAACCTACAATCTTGAATGGAACAGGATTTTTTCCCGATGCAAGCTGCCACAAACTGGAAGACTAGCTTCCCTTGAGGGCCAAAGGCCTCCTACAAACTGACATCAGGCACCTGGGCAGCTGACTTTACTTACCCCCTGGAAACAGGCCGTCCTTTGTTCCCAACTCCTTCAGCCGGGCACCTGGACTCGGCCACCTACGATCCGAAACGGATCAGGATTTCTTCCAGATGCAAGCTGCTACCAGCAGGAAGGCTGGCTTCCCTTGGAGGGCCAAAGGCCTCCTACACACTGACATCAGGCACCTGGGCAGCTGACTTTACTTACCCCTGGAAACAGGCCATCCTTTGTGCTCAACTCCCTCTGCCGGGCACCCTACTCCGACCACCTTCAATCTTGAACGGAACAGGATTTCATCCAGATGCAAGCTGCCACAAGCTGGAAGGTTAGCTTCCCTTGGAGGGCCAAAGGCCTCCTACAAACTGACATCAGGCACCTGGCAGCTGACTTTACTTAACCCCTGGAAACAGGCCATCTTTTGTGCCCAACTCCTAATGACGGGCACCCGGCTTTGGCCACCTACAATCCCGAACGGAACAGGATTACACCCAGATGCAAGCTGCCACAAACTTGAAGACTAGCTTCCCTTGGAGGGCCAAAGGCCTCCTACAAACTGACATCAGGCACCTGGGCAGCTGACTTTACTTACCCCTGGAAACAGGCCATCCTTTGTGCCCAAATCCCTCTGCCGGGCAACTGGCCTCGGCCACCTAAAATCCCGAACGAAAACAGGATTTCTTCCAGATGCAAGCTGCCACATGTTGGAAGACCGGCTTACCGTGGAGGGCCAAAGGCCTCCTACAAACTGACATCAGGCACCTGGGCAGCTGACTTTACTTACCCCTGGAAACAGGCCATCCTTTGTGCCCAACTCGCTCTGCCGGGCACCTAGCCTCGACCACCTACAATCCCGAACGGAACAGCATTTCTTCCAGATGCAAGCTGCCACAATCAGAAAGCCTGGCTTCCCATGGAGAGCCAAAGGCCTCCTACAAACTGACATCAGGCATCTGGGCCGCTGACTTTACTTACTCCTGGAAACAGGCCATCCTTTGTGCCCAACTCCCCTCTTGCGGGCACCAGGCCTCGGCCACCTACGATCCCAAACGGAACAGGATTACATGCAGATGCAAGCTGCCACAAACTGGAAGACTAGCTTCCCTTGGAGGGCCAAAGGCCTCCTACAAACTGACATCAGGCACCTGGGCAGCTGACTTTACTTACCCCTGGAAACAGGCCATCCTTTGTTCCCAACTCCTTCAGCCGGGCACCTGGACTCGGCCACCTACGATCCCAAACGGATCAGGATTTCTTCCAGATGCAAGCTGCTACCAGCTGGAAGGCTGGCTTCCCTTGGAGGGCCAAAGGCCTCCTACACACTGACATCAGACACCTGGGCAGCTGACTTTACTTACCCCTGGAAACAGGCCATCCTTTGTGCCCAACTCCCTCTGCCGGGCACCAGGCCTCGGCCACCTACAATCCCAAACGGAACAGGATTTCTTCCAGATGCAAGCTGCCACAAGCTGGAAGCCTGGCTTCCCTTGGAAGGCCAAAGGCCTCCTACAAACTGACATCAGGCACCTGGGCAGCTGACTTTTCTTACCCCTGGAAACAGGCCATCCTTTGTGCCCAACTCCCTCTGCCGGGCACCAGGCCTTGGTCACCTACGATCCCAAACAGAAGAGAATTTCTTCCAGATGCAAGCTGCCACAAGCAGGAAGCCTGGCTTCCCTTGGAGGGCCAAAGGCCTCATAGAAACTGACATCAGGCACCTGGGCAGCTGACTTTACTTACCCCTGGAAACAGGCCATCCTTTGTGCCCAACTCCCTCTGCCGGGCACCTGGCCTCGGCCACCCACGATCCCGAACGGAATAGCATTTCTTCCAGATGCAAGCTGCCACAAGCTGGAAGCCCGGTTTGCCATGGAGGGCCAAAGGCCTCCTACAAACTGCCATCAGGCACCTGGGCAGCTGACTCTACTTACCGCTGGATACAGGCCATCCTTTGTGCCCAACTCCCTCTGCCGGGCACCTGGCCTCGGCCACCTACAATCCCAAACGGAACAGAATTTCTTCCAGATGCAAGCTGCCACAAGCTGGAAGCCAGGCTTCCCTTGGAGGGCCAAAGGCCTCCTACAAACTGACATCAGGCACCTGGGCAGCTGACTTTACTTACCCCTGGAAACAGGCCATCCTTTGTTCCCAACTCCCTATGCCGGACACCAGGCCTTGGTCACCTACGATCCCAAACAGAAGAGAATTTCTTCCAGATGCAAGCTGCCACAAGCAGGAAGCCTGGGCTTTCCTTGGAGGGCCAAAGGCCTCATAGAAACTGACATCAGGCACCTGGGCAGCTGACTTTACTTACCCCTGGAAACAGGGCCATCCTTTGTGCCCAACTCCCTCTGCCGGGCACCTGGCCTCGGCCACCCACGATCCCGAACGGAACAGCATTTCTTCCAGATGCAAGCTGCCACAAGCTGGAAGCCTGGCTTCCCTTGGAAGGCCAAAGGCCTCCTACAAACTGACATCAGGCACCTGGGCAGCTGACTTTTTTTACCCCTGGAAACAGGCCATCCTTTGTGCCCAACTCCCTCTGCCGGGCACCCTACTCCGACCACCTACAATCTTGAACGGAACAGCATTTCTTCCAGATGCAAGCTGCCACAAGCTGGAAGGCAAGCTTCCCTTGGAGGGCCAAAGGCCTCCTACAAACTGACATCAGGCACCTGGCAGCTGATTTACTTAACCCCTGGAAACTGTCCATCTTTTTTGCCCAACTCCTAATGACGGGCACCCGGCTTTGGCCACCTACAATCCCGAACGGAACAGGATTACACCCAGATGCAAGCTGCCACAAACTGGAAGACTAGCTTCCCTTGGAGGGCCAAAGGCCTCCTACAAACTGACATCAGGCACCTGGGCAGCTGACTTTACTTACCCCTGGAAACAGGCCATCCTTTGTGCCCAAATCCCTCTCCCGGGCAACTGGCCTCAGCCACCTACAATCCCGAACGGAACAGCATTTCTTCCAGATGCAAGGTGCCACAAAGTGGAAGACTAGCTTCCCTTGGAGGGCCAAAGGCCTCCTACAAACTGACACCAGGCACCTGGGCAGCTAACTTTACTTACCCCTGGAAACAGGCCATCCTTTGTTCCCAACTCCCTATGCCGGACACCAGGCCTTGGTCACCTACGATCCCAAACAGAAGAGAATTTCTTCCAGATGCAAGCTGCCACAAGCAGGAAGCCTGGCTTCCCTTGGAGGGCCAAAGGCCTCATAGAAACTGACATCAGGCACCTGGGCAGCTGACTTTACTTACCCCTGGAAACAGGCCATCCTTTGTGCTCAACTCCCTCTGCCGGGCACCTGGCCTCGGCCACCCACGATCCCGAACGGAACAGCATTTCTTCCAGATGCAAGCTGCCACAAGCTGGAAGCCCGGTTTGCCATGGAGGGCCAAAGGCCTCCTGCATACTGACATCAGGCACCTGGGCAGCTGACTCTACTTACCGCTGGATACAGGCCATCCTTTGTGCCCAACTCCCTCTGCCGGGCACCTGGCCTCGGCCACCTACAATCCCAAACGGAAACAGAATTTCTTCCAGATGCAAGCTGCCACAAGCTGGAAGCCTGGCTTCCCTTGGAGGGCCAAAGGCCTCCTACAAACTGACATCAGGCACCTGGGCAGCTGACTTTACTTACCCCTGGAAACAGGCCATCCTTTGTTCCCAACTCTTTCAGCCGGGCACCCAGCTCCGGCCACCTACAATCCCGAACGGAATAGGATTACTTCCAGATGCAAGCTGCCACAAGATGGAAGCCTGGCTTCCCTTGGAGCGCCAAAGGCCTCCTACAAACTGACATCAGACACCTGGTCAGCTCACTTTACTTAACCCTTGGAAACAGGCCATCTTTTGTTCCCAAATCCTAATGACGGGCACCCGGCTTTGGCCACCTACAATCCCGAACGGAACAGGATTACATCCAGATGCAAGCTGCCACAAACTGGAAGACTAGCTTCCCTTGGAGGGCCAAAGGCCTCCTACAAACTGACATCAGGCACCTGGGCAGCTGACTTTACTTACCCCTGGAAACAGGCCATCCTTTGTGCCCACCTCCCTCTGCCGGGCACCTAGCCTCGACCACCTACAATCCCAAACGGAACAGCATTTCTTCCAGATGCAAGCTGCCACAATCAGAAAGCCTGGCTTCCCATGGAGAGCCAAAGGCCTCCTACAAACTGACATCAGGCATCTGTGCAGCTGACTTTACTTACTCCTGGAAACAGGCCATCCTTTGTGCCCAACTCCCTCTGGCGGGCACAAGGCCTCGGCCACCTAGGATCCCAAACGAAACAGGATTTGTTCCAGACGCAAGCTGCTACCAGCTGGAAGACTTGCTTCCCTTGGAGGGCCAAAGGCCTCCTACAAACTGACATCAGGCACCTGGGCAGCTGACTTTACTTACCCCTGGAAACAGGCCATCCTTTGTGCCCAACTCCCTCAGCCGGGAACCAGGCCTCGGCCACCTACGATCCCAAACGGAACAGGATTTCTACCAGATGCAAGCTGCTACCAGCTGGAAGGCTAGCTTCCCTTGGAGGGCCAAAGGCCTCCTACAAACTGACATCAGGCACCTGGGCAGCTGACTTTACTTACCCCTAAAAACAGGCCATCCTTTGTTCCCAACTCCCTCTGCCGGGCACCCGGTTTCGGCCACCTACAATCTTGAATGGAACAGGATTTTTTCCCGATGCAAGCTGCCACAAACTGGAAGACTAGCTTCCCTTGGAGGGCCAAAGGCCTCCTACAAACTGACATCAGGCACCTGGGCAGCTGACTTTACTTACCCCTGGAAACAGGCCATCCTTTGTTCCCAACTCCTTCAGCCGGGCACCTGGACTCGGCCACCTACGATCCCAAACGGATCAGGATTTCTTCCAGATGCAAGCTGCTACCAGCTGGAAGGCTGGCTTCCCTTGGAGGGCCAAAGGCCTCCTACACACTGACATCAGGCACCTGGGCAGCTGACTTTACTTACCCCTGGAAACAGGCCATCCTTTGTGCTCAACTCCCTATGCCGGGCACCCTACTCCGACCACCTTTAATCCCAAACGGAACAGGATTTCTTCCAGATGCAAGCTGCCACAAGCTGGAAGGCTAGCTTCCCTTGGAGGGCCAAAGGCCTCCTACAAACTGACATCAGGCACCTGGCAGCTGACTTTACTTAACCCCTGGAAACAGGCCATCTTTTGTGCCCAACTCCTAATGACGGGCTCCCGGCTTTGGCCACCTACAATCCCGAACGGAACAGGATTACACCCAGATGCAAGCTGCCACAAACTTGAAGACTAGCTTCCCTTGGAGGGCCAAAGGCCTCCTACAAACTGACATCAGGCACCTGGGCAGCTGACTTTACTTACCCCTGGAAACAGGCCATCCTTTGCGCCCAAACCCCTCTGCCGGGCAACTGGCCTCGGCCACCTAAAATCCCGAACGGAACAGGATTTCTTCCAGATGCAAGCTTCCACATGTTGGAAGACCGGCTTACCGTGGAGGGCCAAAGGCCTCCTACAAACTGACATCAGGCACCTGGGCAGCTGACTTTACTTACCCCTGGAAACAGGCCATCCTTTGTTCCCAACTCGCTCTGCCGGGCACCTAGCCTCGACCACCTACAATCCCGAACGGAACAGCATTTCTTCCAGATGCAAGCTGCCACAATCAGAAAGCCTGGCTTCCCATGGAGAGCCAAAGGCCTCCTACAAACTGACATCAGGCATCTGGGCCGCTGACTTTACTTACTCCTGGAAACAGTCCATCCTTTGTGCCCAACTCCCTCTGGCGGGCACCAGGCCTCGGCCACCTACGATCCCAAACGGAACAGGATTACATGCAGATGCAAGCTGCCACTAACTGGAAGACTAGCTTCCCTTGGAGGGCCAAAGGCCTCCTACAAACTGACATCAGGCACCTGGGCAGCTGACTTTACTTACCCCTGGAAACAGGCCATCCTTTGTTCCCAACTCCTTCAGCCGGGCACCTGGACTCGGCCACCTACGATCCCAAACGGATCAGGATTTCTTCCAGATGCAAGCTGCTACCAGATGGAAGGCTGGGTTCCCTTGGAGGGCCAAAGGCCTCCTACACACTGACATCAGACACCTGGGCAGCTGACTTTACTTACCCCTGGAAACAGGCCATCCTTTGTGCCCAAATCCCTCTGCCGGGCACCAGGCCTCGGCCACCTACGATCCCAAACGGAACAGGATTTCTTCCAGATGCAAGCTGCCACAAGCTGGAAGCCTGGCTTCCCTTGGAAGGCCAAAGGCCTCCTACAAACTGACATCAGGCACCTGGGCAGCTGACTTTTCTTACCCCTGGAAACAGGCCATCCTTTGTGCCCAACTCCCTCTGCCGGGCACCCTACTCCGACCACCTAAAATCTTGAACGGAACAGCATTTCTTCCAGATGCAAGCTGCCACAAGCTGGAAGGCAAGCTTCCCTTGGAGGGCCAAAGGCCTCATAGAAACTGACATCAGGCACCTGGGCAGCAGACTTTACTTACCCCTAAGAAGAGGCCATCCTTTTTATCCAATTCCTTTTGCCGGGCACCCGGTTTCGGCCACCTACAATCCCGAACAGAACAGCATTTCTTCCAGATGCAAGCTGCCACAAACTGGAAGACTAGCTTCCCTTGGAGGGCCAAAGGCCTCCTACAAACTGACATCAGGCACCTGGGCAGCTGACTTTACTTACCCCTGGAAACAGGCCATCCTTTGTGCCCAACTCCCTCTGCCGGGCACCATGCCTTGGCCACCTGCAATCCGGAACGGAACAGCATTACTTCCAGATGCATGCTGCCACAATCAGGAAGCCTGGCTTCCCATGGAGAGCCAAAGGCCTCCTACAAACTGACATCAGGCACCTGGGCAGCTGACTTTACTTACCCCTAAAAACAGGCCATCTTTTGTGCCCAACTCCTAATGACGGGCACCCGGCTTTGGCCACCTACAATCCCGAACGGAACAGGATTACACCCAGATGCAAGCTGCCACAAACTTGAAGACTAGCTTCCCTTGGAGGGCCAAAGGCCTCCTACAAACTGACATCAGGCACCTGGGCAGCTGACTTTACTTACCCCTGGAAACAGGCCATCCTTTGTGCCCAAATCCCTCTGCCGGGCAACTGGCCTCGGCCACCTAAAATCCCGAACGGAACAGGATTTCTTCCAGATGCAAGCTGCCACATGTTGGAAGACCGGCTTACCGTGGAGGGCCAAAGGCCTCCTACAAACTGACATCAGGCACCTGGGCAGCTGACTTTACTTACCCCTGGAAACAGGCCATCCTTTGTGCCCAACTCGCTCTGCCGGGCACCTAGCCTCGACCACCTACAATCCCGAACGGAACAGCATTTCTTCCAGATGCAAGCTGCCACAATCAGAAAGCCTGGCTTCCCATGGAGAGCCAAAGGCCTCCTACAAACTGACATCAGGCATCTGGGCCGCTGACTTTACTTACTCCTGGAAACAGGCCATCCTTTGTGCCCAACTCCCTCTGGCGGGCACCAGGCCTCGGCCACCTACGATCCCAAACGGAACAGGATTACATGCAGATGCAAGCTGCCACAAACTGGAAGACTAGCTTCCCTTGGAGGGCCAAAGGCCTCCTACAAACTGACATCAGGCACCTGGGCAGCTGACTTTACTTACCCCTGGAAACAGGCCATCCTTTGTTCCCAACTCCTTCAGCCGGGCACCTGGACTCGGCCACCTACGATCCCAAACGGATCAGGATTTCTTCCAGATGCAAGCTGCTACCAGCTGGAAGGCTGGCTTCCCTTGGAGGGCCAAAGGCCTCCTACACACTGACATCAGACACCTGGGCAGCTGACTTTACTTACCCCTGGAAACAGGCCATCCTTTGTGCCCAACTCCCTCTGCCGGGCACCAGGCCTCGGCCACCTACGATCCCAAACGGAACAGGATTTCTTCCAGATGCAAGCTGCCACAAGCTGGAAGCCTGGCTTCCCTTGGAAGGCCAAAGGCCTCCTACAAACTGACATCAGGCACCTGGGCAGCTGACTTTTCTTACCCCTGGAAACAGGCCATCCTTTGTGCCCAACTCCCTCTGCCGGGCACCCTACTCCGACCACCTACAATCTTGAACGGAACAGCATTTCTTCCAGATGCAAGCTGCCACAAGCTGGAAGGCAAGCTTCCCTTGGAGGGCCAAAGGCCTCCTACAAACTGACATCAGGCACCTGGCAGCTGAATTTACTTAACCCCTGGAAACTGTCCATCTTTTGTGCCCAACTCCTAATGACGGGCACCCGGCTTTGGCCACCTACAATCCCGAACGGAACAGGATTACACCCAGATGCAAGCTGCCACAAACTGGAAGACTAGCTTCCCTTGGAGGGCCAAAGGCCTCCTACAAACTGACATCAGGCACCTGGGCAGCTGACTTTACTTACCCCTGGAAACAGGCCATCCTTTGTGCCCAAATCCCTCTCCCGGGCAACTGGCCTCAGCCACCTACAATCCCGAACGGAACAGCATTTCTTCCAGATGCAAGGTGCCACAAAGTGGAAGACTAGCTTCCCTTGGAGGGCCAAAGGCCTCCTACAAACTGACACCAGGCACCTGGGCAGCTAACTTTACTTACCCCTGGAAACAGGCCATCCTTTGTTCCCAACTCCCTATGCCGGACACCAGGCCTTGGTCACCTACGATCCCAAACAGAAGAGAATTTCTTCCAGATGCAAGCTGCCACAAGCAGGAAGCCTGGCTTCCCTTGGAGGGCCAAAGGCCTCATAGAAACTGACATCAGGCACCTGGGCAGCTGACTTTACTTACCCCTGGAAACAGGCCATCCTTTGTGCCCAACTCCCTCTGCCGGGCACCTGGCCTCGGCCACCCACGATCCCGAACTGAACAGCATTTCTTCCAGATGCAAGCTGCCACAAGCTGGAAGCCCGGTTTGCCATGGAGGGCCAAAGGCCTCCTGCATACTGACATCAGGCACCTGGGCAGCTGACTCTACTTACCGCTGGATACAGGCCATCCTTTGTGCCCAACTCCCTCTGCCGGGCACCTGGCCTCGGCCACCTACAATCCCAAACGGAACAGAATTTCTTCCAGATGCAAGCTGCCACAAGCTGGAAGCCTGGCTTCCCTTGGAGGGCCAAAGGCCTCCTACAAACTGACATCAGGCACCTGGGCAGCTGACTTTACTTACCCCTGGAAACAGGCCATCCTTTGTTCCCAACTCTTTCAGCCGGGCACCCAGCTCCGGCCACCTACAATCCCGAACGGAATAGGATTACTTCCAGATGCAAGCTGCCACAAGATGGAAGCCTGGCTTCCCTTGGAGCGCCAAAGGCCTCCTACAAACTGACATCAGACACCTGGTCAGCTCACTTTACTTAACCCTTGGAAACAGGCCATCTTTTGTTCCCAAATCCTAATGACGGGCACCCGGCTTTGGCCACCTACAATCCCGAACGGAACAGGATTACATCCAGATGCAAGCTGCCACAAACTGGAAGACTAGCTTCCCTTGGAGGGCCAAAGGCCTCCTACAAACTGACATCAGGCACCTGGGCAGCTGACTTTACTTACCCCTGGAAACAGGCCATCCTTTGTGCCCACCTCCCTCTGCCGGGCACCTAGCCTCGACCACCTACAATCCCAAACGGAACAGCATTTCTTCCAGATGCAAGCTGCCACAATCAGAAAGCCTGGCTTCCCATGGAGAGCCAAAGGCCTCCTACAAACTGACATCAGGCATCTGTGCAGCTGACTTTACTTACTCCTGGAAACAGGCCATCCTTTGTGCCCAACTCCCTCTGGCGGGCACAAGGCCTCGGCCACCTAGGATCCCAAACGAAACAGGATTTGTTCCAGACGCAAGCTGCTACCAGCTGGAAGACTTGCTTCCCTTGGAGGGCCAAAGGCCTCCTACAAACTGACATCAGGCACCTGGGCAGCTGACTTTACTTACCCCTGGAAACAGGCCATCCTTTGTGCCCAACTCCCTCAGCCGGGAACCAGGCCTCGGCCACCTACGATCCCAAACGGAACAGGATTTCTACCAGATGCAAGCTGCTACCAGCTGGAAGGCTAGCTTCCCTTGGAGGGCCAAAGGCCTCCTACAAACTGACATCAGGCACCTGGGCAGCTGACTTTACTTACCCCTAAAAACAGGCCATCCTTTGTTCCCAACTCCCTCTGCCGGGCACCCGGTTTCGGCCACCTACAATCTTGAATGGAACAGGATTTTTTCCCGATGCAAGCTGCCACAAACTGGAAGACTAGCTTCCCTTGGAGGGCCAAAGGCCTCCTACAAACTGACATCAGGCACCTGGGCAGCTGACTTTACTTACCCCTGGAAACAGGCCATCCTTTGTTCCCAACTCCTTCAGCCGGGCACCTGGACTCGGCCACCTACGATCCCAAACGGATCAGGATTTCTTCCAGATGCAAGCTGCTACCAGCTGGAAGGCTGGCTTCCCTTGGAGGGCCAAAGGCCTCCTACACACTGACATCAGGCACCTGGGCAGCTGACTTTACTTACCCCTGGAAACAGGCCATCCTTTGTGCTCAACTCCCTATGCCGGGCACCCTACTCCGACCACCTTTAATCCCAAACGGAACAGGATTTCTTCCAGATGCAAGCTGCCACAAGCTGGAAGGCTAGCTTCCCTTGGAGGGCCAAAGGCCTCCTACAAACTGACATCAGGCACCTGGCAGCTGACTTTACTTAACCCCTGGAAACAGGCCATCTTTTGTGCCCAACTCCTAATGACGGGCTCCCGGCTTTGGCCACCTACAATCCCGAACGGAACAGGATTACACCCAGATGCAAGCTGCCACAAACTTGAAGACTAGCTTCCCTTGGAGGGCCAAAGGCCTCCTACAAACTGACATCAGGCACCTGGGCAGCTGACTTTACTTACCCCTGGAAACAGGCCATCCTTTGCGCCCAAACCCCTCTGCCGGGCAACTGGCCTCGGCCACCTAAAATCCCGAACGGAACAGGATTTCTTCCAGATGCAAGCTTCCACATGTTGGAAGACCGGCTTACCGTGGAGGGCCAAAGGCCTCCTACAAACTGACATCAGGCACCTGGGCAGCTGACTTTACTTACCCCTGGAAACAGGCCATCCTTTGTTCCCAACTCGCTCTGCCGGGCACCTAGCCTCGACCACCTACAATCCCGAACGGAACAGCATTTCTTCCAGATGCAAGCTGCCACAATCAGAAAGCCTGGCTTCCCATGGAGAGCCAAAGGCCTCCTACAAACTGACATCAGGCATCTGGGCCGCTGACTTTACTTACTCCTGGAAACAGTCCATCCTTTGTGCCCAACTCCCTCTGGCGGGCACCAGGCCTCGGCCACCTACGATCCCAAACGGAACAGGATTACATGCAGATGCAAGCTGCCACTAACTGGAAGACTAGCTTCCCTTGGAGGGCCAAAGGCCTCCTACAAACTGACATCAGGCACCTGGGCAGCTGACTTTACTTACCCCTGGAAACAGGCCATCCTTTGTTCCCAACTCCTTCAGCCGGGCACCTGGACTCGGCCACCTACGATCCCAAACGGATCAGGATTTCTTCCAGATGCAAGCTGCTACCAGATGGAAGGCTGGGTTCCCTTGGAGGGCCAAAGGCCTCCTACACACTGACATCAGACACCTGGGCAGCTGACTTTACTTACCCCTGGAAACAGGCCATCCTTTGTGCCCAAATCCCTCTGCCGGGCACCAGGCCTCGGCCACCTACGATCCCAAACGGAACAGGATTTCTTCCAGATGCAAGCTGCCACAAGCTGGAAGCCTGGCTTCCCTTGGAAGGCCAAAGGCCTCCTACAAACTGACATCAGGCACCTGGGCAGCTGACTTTTCTTACCCCTGGAAACAGGCCATCCTTTGTGCCCAACTCCCTCTGCCGGGCACCCTACTCCGACCACCTAAAATCTTGAACGGAACAGCATTTCTTCCAGATGCAAGCTGCCACAAGCTGGAAGGCAAGCTTCCCTTGGAGGGCCAAAGGCCTCATAGAAACTGACATCAGGCACCTGGGCAGCTGACTTTACTTACCCCTAAGAAGAGGCCATCCTTTTTATCCAATTCCTTTTGCCGGGCACCCGGTTTCGGCCACCTACAATCCCGAACAGAACAGCATTTCTTCCAGATGCAAGCTGCCACAAACTGGAAGACTAGCTTCCCTTGGAGGGCCAAAGGCCTCCTACAAACTGACATCAGGCACCTGGGCAGCTGACTTTACTTACCCCTGGAAACAGGCCATCCTTTGTGCCCAACTCCCTCTGCCGGGCACCATGCCTTGGCCACCTGCAATCCGGAACGGAACAGCATTACTTCCAGATGCATGCTGCCACAATCAGGAAGCCTGGCTTCCCATGGAGAGCCAAAGGCCTCCTACAAACTGACATCAGGCACCTGGGCAGCTGACTTTACTTACCCCTAAAAACAGGCCATCTTTTGTGCCCAACTCCTAATGACGGGCACCCGGCTTTGGCCACCTACAATCCCGAACGGAACAGGATTACACCCAGATGCAAGCTGCCACAAACTTGAAGACTAGCTTCCCTTGGAGGGCCAAAGGCCTCCTACAAACTGACATCAGGCACCTGGGCAGCTGACTTTACTTACCCCTGGAAACAGGCCATCCTTTGTGCCCAAATCCCTCTGCCGGGCAACTGGCCTCGGCCACCTAAAATCCCGAACGGAACAGGATTTCTTCCAGATGCAAGCTGCCACATGTTGGAAGACCGGCTTACCGTGGAGGGCCAAAGGCCTCCTACAAACTGACATCAGGCACCTGGGCAGCTGACTTTACTTACCCCTGGAAACAGGCCATCCTTTGTGCCCAACTCGCTCTGCCGGGCACCTAGCCTCGACCACCTACAATCCCGAACGGAACAGCATTTCTTCCAGATGCAAGCTGCCACAATCAGAAAGCCTGGCTTCCCATGGAGAGCCAAAGGCCTCCTACAAACTGACATCAGGCATCTGGGCCGCTGACTTTACTTACTCCTGGAAACAGGCCATCCTTTGTGCCCAACTCCCTCTGGCGGGCACCAGGCCTCGGCCACCTACGATCCCAAACGGAACAGGATTACATGCAGATGCAAGCTGCCACAAACTGGAAGACTAGCTTCCCTTGGAGGGCCAAAGGCCTCCTACAAACTGACATCAGGCACCTGGGCAGCTGACTTTACTTACCCCTGGAAACAGGCCATCCTTTGTTCCCAACTCCTTCAGCCGGGCACCTGGACTCGGCCACCTACGATCCCAAACGGATCAGGATTTCTTCCAGATGCAAGCTGCTACCAGCTGGAAGGCTGGCTTCCCTTGGAGGGCCAAAGGCCTCCTACACACTGACATCAGACACCTGGGCAGCTGACTTTACTTACCCCTGGAAACAGGCCATCCTTTGTGCCCAACTCCCTCTGCCGGGCACCAGGCCTCGGCCACCTACGATCCCAAACGGAACAGGATTTCTTCCAGATGCAAGCTGCCACAAGCTGGAAGCCTGGCTTCCCTTGGAAGGCCAAAGGCCTCCTACAAACTGACATCAGGCACCTGGGCAGCTGACTTTTCTTACCCCTGGAAACAGGCCATCCTTTGTGCCCAACTCCCTCTGCCGGGCACCCTACTCCGACCACCTACAATCTTGAACGGAACAGCATTTCTTCCAGATGCAAGCTGCCACAAGCTGGAAGGCAAGCTTCCCTTGGAGGGCCAAAGGCCTCCTACAAACTGACATCAGGCACCTGGCAGCTGAATTTACTTAACCCCTGGAAACTGTCCATCTTTTGTGCCCAACTCCTAATGACGGGCACCCGGCTTTGGCCACCTACAATCCCGAACGGAACAGGATTACACCCAGATGCAAGCTGCCACAAACTGGAAGACTAGCTTCCCTTGGAGGGCCAAAGGCCTCCTACAAACTGACATCAGGCACCTGGGCAGCTGACTTTACTTACCCCTGGAAACAGGCCATCCTTTGTGCCCAAATCCCTCTCCCGGGCAACTGGCCTCAGCCACCTACAATCCCGAACGGAACAGCATTTCTTCCAGATGCAAGGTGCCACAAAGTGGAAGACTAGCTTCCCTTGGAGGGCCAAAGGCCTCCTACAAACTGACACCAGGCACCTGGGCAGCTAACTTTACTTACCCCTGGAAACAGGCCATCCTTTGTTCCCAACTCCCTATGCCGGACACCAGGCCTTGGTCACCTACGATCCCAAACAGAAGAGAATTTCTTCCAGATGCAAGCTGCCACAAGCAGGAAGCCTGGCTTCCCTTGGAGGGCCAAAGGCCTCCTACAAACTGACATCAGGCACCTGGGCAGCTGACTTTACTTACCCCTGGAAACAGGCCATCATTTGTGCCCAACTCCCTCTGCCGGGAACCTGGCCTCGGCCACCTACGATCCCGAACGGAACAGCATTTCTTCCAGATGCAAGCTGCCACAAACTGGAAGACTTCCTTACCTTGGAGGGCCAAAGGCCTCCTACAAACTGACATCAGGCACCTGGGCAGCTGACTTTACTTAACTCCTGGAAACAGGCCATCCTTTGTTCCCAACTCCCTCAGCCGGGCACCAGGCCTCGGCCACCTACGATCCCAAACGGAGCAGGATTACTTCCAGATGCAAGCTGCCACAAGATGGAAGCCTGGCTTCCCTTGGAGGGCCAAAGGCCTCCTACAAATTGACATCAGACACCTGGTCAGCTGACTTTACTTAACCCCTGGAAACAGGCCATCTTTTGTTCCCAACTCCTAATGACGGGCACCCGGCTTTGGCCACCTACAATCCCGAACGGAACAGGATTACATGCAGATGCAAGCTGCCACAAACTGGAAGACTAGCTTCCCTTGGAGGGCCAAAAGCCTCCTACAAACTGACATCAGGCACCTGGGCAGCTGACTTTACTTACCCCTGGAAACAGGTCATCCTTTGTGCCCAACTCGCTCTGCCAGGCACCATGCCTTGGCCACTTACAATCCCGAACGGAACAGCATTTCTTCCAGATGCAAGCTGCCAGAAACTGGAAGACTTCCTTCCTTGGAGGGCCAAAGGCCTCCTACAAACTGACATCAGGCACCTGGGCAGCTGACTTTACTTACCCCTGGAAACAGGCCATCCTTTGTGCCCAACTCCCTCTGCCGGGCACCAGGCCTCAACCACCTACGATCCCAAACGGAACAGGATTTCTTCCAGTTGCAAGCTGCCACAAGCTGGAAGCCACGCTTCCCTTGGAGGGCCAAAGGCCTCCTACAAACTGACATCAGGCACCTGGGCAGCTGACTTTACTTACCCCTAAGAAGACGCCATCCTTTTTATCCAATTCCTTTTGCCGGGCACCCGGTTTCGGCCACCTACAATCCCGAACGGAACAGCATTTCTTCCAGATGCAAGCTGCCACAAACTGGAAGACTAGCTTCCCTTGGAGGGCCAAAGGCCTCCTACAAACTGACATCAGGCACCTGGGCAGCTGACTTTACTTACCCCTGGAAACAGGCCATCCTTTGTGCCCAACTCCCTCTGCCGGGCACCATGCCTTGGCCACCTACAATCCGGAACGGAACAGCATTACTTCCAGATGCAAGCTGCCACAATCAGGAAGCCTGGCTTCCCATGGAGAGCCAAAGGCCTCCTACAAACTGACATCAGGCACCTGGGCAGCTGAATTTACTTACTCCTGGAAACAGGCCATCCTTTGTGCCCAACTCCCTCTGCCGGGCACTAGGCCTCAACCACCTACGATCCAAAACGGAACAGGATTTCTTCCAGTTGCAAGCTGCCACAAGCTGGAAGCCAGGCTTCCCTTGGAGGGCCAAAGGCCTCCTACAAACTGACATCAGGCACCTGGGCAGCTGACTTTACTTACCCCTAAGAAGAGGCCATCCTTTTTATCCAATTCCTTTTGCCGGGCACCCAGTTTCGGCCACCTACAATCCCGAACGGAACAGGATTTCTTCCAGATGCAAGCTGCCACAAACTGGAAGACTAGCTTCCCTTGGAGGGCCAAAGGCCTCCTACAAACTGACATCAGGCACCTGGGCAGCTGACTTTACTTACCCCTGGAAACAGGCCATCCTTTGTTCCCAACTCTTTCAGCCGGGCACCCAGCTCCGGCCACCTACAATCCCGAACGGAATAGGATTACTTCCAGATGCAAGCTGCCACAAGATGGAAGCCTGGCTTCCCTTGGAGCGCCAAAGGCCTCCTACAAACTGACATCAGACACCTGGTCAGCTCACTTTACTTAACCCTTGGAAACAGGCCATCTTTTGTTCCCAACTCCTAATGACGGGCACCCGGCTTTGGCCACCTACAATCCCGAACGGAACAGGATTACATCCAGATGCAAGCTGCCACAAACTGGAAGACTAGCTTCCCTTGGAGGGCCAAAGGCCTCCTACAAACTGACATCAGGCACCTGGGCAGCTGACTTTACTTACCCCTGGAAACAGGCCATCCTTTGTGCCCACCTCCCTCTGCCGGGCACCTAGCCTCGACCACCTACAATCCCAAACGGAACAGCATTTCTTCCAGATGCAAGCTGCCACAATCAGAAAGCCTGGCTTCCCATGGAGAGCCAAAGGCCTCCTACAAACTGACATCAGGCATCTGGGCCGCTGACTTTACTTACTCCTGGAAACAGGCCATCCTTTGTGCCCAACTCCCTCTGGCGGGCACAAGGCCTCGGCCACCTAGGATCCCAAACGAAACAGGATTTGTTCCAGACGCAAGCTGCTACCAGCTGGAAGACTTGCTTCCCTTGGAGGGCCAAAGGCCTCCTACACACTGACATCAGACACCTGGGCAGCTGACTTTACTTACCCCTGGAAACAGGCCATCCTTTGTGCCCAAATCCCTCTGCCGGGCACCAGGCCTCGGCCACCTACGATCCCAAACGGAACAGGATTTCTTCCAGATGCAAGCTGCCACAAGCTGGAAGCCTGGCTTCCCTTGGAAGGCCAAAGGCCTCCTACAAACTGACATCAGGCACCTGGGCAGCTGACTTTTCTTACCCCTGGAAACAGGCCATCCTTTGTGCCCAACTCCCTCTGCCGGGCACCCTACTCCGACCACCTAAAATCTTGAACGGAACAGCATTTCTTCCAGATGCAAGCTGCCACAAGCTGGAAGGCAAGCTTCCCTTGGAGGGCCAAAGGCCTCATAGAAACTGACATCAGGCACCTGGGCAGCTGACTTTACTTACCCCTAAGAAGAGGCCATCCTTTTTATCCAATTCCTTTTGCCGGGCACCCGGTTTCGGCCACCTACAATCCCGAACAGAACAGCATTTCTTCCAGATGCAAGCTGCCACAAACTGGAAGACTAGCTTCCCTTGGAGGGCCAAAGGCCTCCTACAAACTGACATCAGGCACCTGGGCAGCTGACTTTACTTACCCCTGGAAACAGGCCATCCTTTGTGCCCAACTCCCTCTGCCGGGCACCATGCCTTGGCCACCTGCAATCCGGAACGGAACAGCATTACTTCCAGATGCATGCTGCCACAATCAGGAAGCCTGGCTTCCCATGGAGAGCCAAAGGCCTCCTACAAACTGACATCAGGCACCTGGGCAGCTGACTTTACTTACCCCTAAAAACAGGCCATCTTTTGTGCCCAACTCCTAATGACGGGCACCCGGCTTTGGCCACCTACAATCCCGAACGGAACAGGATTACACCCAGATGCAAGCTGCCACAAACTTGAAGACTAGCTTCCCTTGGAGGGCCAAAGGCCTCCTACAAACTGACATCAGGCACCTGGGCAGCTGACTTTACTTACCCCTGGAAACAGGCCATCCTTTGTGCCCAAATCCCTCTGCCGGGCAACTGGCCTCGGCCACCTAAAATCCCGAACGGAACAGGATTTCTTCCAGATGCAAGCTGCCACATGTTGGAAGACCGGCTTACCGTGGAGGGCCAAAGGCCTCCTACAAACTGACATCAGGCACCTGGGCAGCTGACTTTACTTACCCCTGGAAACAGGCCATCCTTTGTGCCCAACTCGCTCTGCCGGGCACCTAGCCTCGACCACCTACAATCCCGAACGGAACAGCATTTCTTCCAGATGCAAGCTGCCACAATCAGAAAGCCTGGCTTCCCATGGAGAGCCAAAGGCCTCCTACAAACTGACATCAGGCATCTGGGCCGCTGACTTTACTTACTCCTGGAAACAGGCCATCCTTTGTGCCCAACTCCCTCTGGCGGGCACCAGGCCTCGGCCACCTACGATCCCAAACGGAACAGGATTACATGCAGATGCAAGCTGCCACAAACTGGAAGACTAGCTTCCCTTGGAGGGCCAAAGGCCTCCTACAAACTGACATCAGGCACCTGGGCAGCTGACTTTACTTACCCCTGGAAACAGGCCATCCTTTGTTCCCAACTCCTTCAGCCGGGCACCTGGACTCGGCCACCTACGATCCCAAACGGATCAGGATTTCTTCCAGATGCAAGCTGCTACCAGCTGGAAGGCTGGCTTCCCTTGGAGGGCCAAAGGCCTCCTACACACTGACATCAGACACCTGGGCAGCTGACTTTACTTACCCCTGGAAACAGGCCATCCTTTGTGCCCAACTCCCTCTGCCGGGCACCAGGCCTCGGCCACCTACGATCCCAAACGGAACAGGATTTCTTCCAGATGCAAGCTGCCACAAGCTGGAAGCCTGGCTTCCCTTGGAAGGCCAAAGGCCTCCTACAAACTGACATCAGGCACCTGGGCAGCTGACTTTTCTTACCCCTGGAAACAGGCCATCCTTTGTGCCCAACTCCCTCTGCCGGGCACCCTACTCCGACCACCTACAATCTTGAACGGAACAGCATTTCTTCCAGATGCAAGCTGCCACAAGCTGGAAGGCAAGCTTCCCTTGGAGGGCCAAAGGCCTCCTACAAACTGACATCAGGCACCTGGCAGCTGAATTTACTTAACCCCTGGAAACTGTCCATCTTTTGTGCCCAACTCCTAATGACGGGCACCCGGCTTTGGCCACCTACAATCCCGAACGGAACAGGATTACACCCAGATGCAAGCTGCCACAAACTGGAAGACTAGCTTCCCTTGGAGGGCCAAAGGCCTCCTACAAACTGACATCAGGCACCTGGGCAGCTGACTTTACTTACCCCTGGAAACAGGCCATCCTTTGTGCCCAAATCCCTCTCCCGGGCAACTGGCCTCAGCCACCTACAATCCCGAACGGAACAGCATTTCTTCCAGATGCAAGGTGCCACAAAGTGGAAGACTAGCTTCCCTTGGAGGGCCAAAGGCCTCCTACAAACTGACACCAGGCACCTGGGCAGCTAACTTTACTTACCCCTGGAAACAGGCCATCCTTTGTTCCCAACTCCCTATGCCGGACACCAGGCCTTGGTCACCTACGATCCCAAACAGAAGAGAATTTCTTCCAGATGCAAGCTGCCACAAGCAGGAAGCCTGGCTTCCCTTGGAGGGCCAAAGGCCTCATAGAAACTGACATCAGGCACCTGGGCAGCTGACTTTACTTACCCCTGGAAACAGGCCATCCTTTGTGCCCAACTCCCTCTGCCGGGCACCTGGCCTCGGCCACCCACGATCCCGAACTGAACAGCATTTCTTCCAGATGCAAGCTGCCACAAGCTGGAAGCCCGGTTTGCCATGGAGGGCCAAAGGCCTCCTGCATACTGACATCAGGCACCTGGGCAGCTGACTCTACTTACCGCTGGATACAGGCCATCCTTTGTGCCCAACTCCCTCTGCCGGGCACCTGGCCTCGGCCACCTACAATCCCAAACGGAACAGAATTTCTTCCAGATGCAAGCTGCCACAAGCTGGAAGCCTGGCTTCCCTTGGAGGGCCAAAGGCCTCCTACAAACTGACATCAGGCACCTGGGCAGCTGACTTTACTTACCCCTGGAAACAGGCCATCCTTTGTTCCCAACTCTTTCAGCCGGGCAACCAGCTCCGGCCACCTACAATCCCGAACGGAATAGGATTACTTCCAGATGCAAGCTGCCACAAGATGGAAGCCTGGCTTCCCTTGGAGCGCCAAAGGCCTCCTACAAACTGACATCAGACACCTGGTCAGCTCACTTTACTTAACCCTTGGAAACAGGCCATCTTTTGTTCCCAAATCCTAATGACGGGCACCCGGTTTTGGCCACCTACAATCCCGAACGGAACAGGATTACATCCAGATGCAAGCTGCCACAAACTGGAAGACTAGCTTCCCTTGGAGGGCCAAAGGCCTCCTACAAACTGACATCAGGCACCTGGGCAGCTGACTTTACTTACCCCTGGAAACAGGCCATCCTTTGTTCCCAACTCCTTCAGCCGGGCACCTGGACTCGGCCACCTACGATCCCAAACGGATCAGGATTTCTTCCAGATGCAAGCTGCTACCAGCTGGAAGGCTGGCTTCCCTTGGAGGGCCAAAGGCCTCCTACACACTGACATCAGGCACCTGGGCAGCTGACTTTACTTACCCCTGGAAACAGGCCATCCTTTGTGCCCAACTCCCTCTGCCGGGCACCCTACTCCGACCACCTACAATCTTGAACCGAACAGGATTTCTTCCAGATGCAAGCTGCCACAAGCTGGAAGGCTAGCTTCCCTTGGAGGGCCAAAGGCCTCCTACAAACTGACATCAGGCACCTGGCAGCTGACTTTACTTAACCCCTGGAAACAGGCCATCTTTTGTGCCCAACTCCTAATGACGGGCACCCGGCTTTGGCCACCTACAATCCCGAACGGAACAGGATTACACCCAGATGCAAGCTGCCACAAACTTGAAGACTAGCTTCCCTTGGAGGGCCAAAGGCCTCCTACAAACTGACATCAGGCACCTGGGCAGCTGACTTTACTTACCCCTGGAAACAGGCCATCCTTTGTGCCCAAATCCCTCTGCCGGGCAACTGGCCTCAGCCACCTACAATCCCGAACGGAACAGCATTTCTTCCAGATGCAAGCTGCCAGAAACTGGAAGACTAGCTTCTCTTGGAGGGCCAAAGGCCTCCTACAAACTGACATCAGGCACCTGGGCAGCTAACTTTACTTACCCCTGGAAACAGGCCATCCTTTGTTCCCTACTCCCTATGCCGGACACCAGGCCTCGGCCACCTACGATCCCAAACGGAGCAGGATTACTTCCAGATGCAAGCTGCCACAAGATGGAAGCCTGGCTTCCCTTGGAGGGCCAAAGGCCTCCTACAAATTGACATCAGACACCTGGTCAGCTGACTTTACTTAACCCCTGGAAACAGGCCATCTTTTGTTCCCAACTCCTAATGACGGGCACCCGGCTTTGGCCACCTACAATCCCGAACGGAACAGGATTACATGCAGATGCAAGCTGCCACAAACTGGAAGACTAGCTTCCCTTGGAGGGCCAAAAGCCTCCTACAAACTGACATCAGGCACCTGGGCAGCTGACTTTACTTACCCCTGGAAACAGGTCATCCTTTGTGCCCAACTCGCTCTGCCAGGCACCATGCCTTGGCCACTTACAATCCCGAACGGAACAGCATTTCTTCCAGATGCAAGCTGCCAGAAACTGGAAGACTTCCTTCCTTGGAGGGCCAAAGGCCTCCTACAAACTGACATCAGGCACCTGGGCAGCTGACTTTACTTACCCCTGGAAACAGGCCATCCTTTGTGCCCAACTCCCTCTGCCGGGCACCAGGCCTCAACCACCTACGATCCCAAACGGAACAGGATTTCTTCCAGTTGCAAGCTGCCACAAGCTGGAAGCCACGCTTCCCTTGGAGGGCCAAAGGCCTCCTACAAACTGACATCAGGCACCTGGGCAGCTGACTTTACTTACCCCTAAGAAGACGCCATCCTTTTTATCCAATTCCTTTTGCCGGGCACCCGGTTTCGGCCACCTACAATCCCGAACGGAACAGCATTTCTTCCAGATGCAAGCTGCCACAAACTGGAAGACTAGCTTCCCTTGGAGGGCCAAAGGACTCCTACAAACTGACATCAGGCACCTGGGCAGCTGACTTTACTTACCCCTGGAAACAGGCCATCCTTTGTGCCCAACTCCCTCTGCCGGGCACCATGCCTTGGCCACCTACAATCCGGAACGGAACAGCATTACTTCCAGATGCAAGCTGCCACAATCAGGAAGCCTGGCTTCCCATGGAGAGCCAAAGGCCTCCTACAAACTGACATCAGGCACCTGGGCAGCTGAATTTACTTACTCCTGGAAACAGGCCATCCTTTGTGCCCAACTCCCTCTGCCGGGCACTAGGCCTCAACCACCTACGATCCAAAACGGAACAGGATTTCTTCCAGTTGCAAGCTGCCACAAGCTGGAAGCCAGGCTTCCCTTGGAGGGCCAAAGGCCTCCTACAAACTGACATCAGGCACCTGGGCAGCTGACTTTACTTACCCCTAAGAAGAGGCCATCCTTTTTATCCAATTCCTTTTGCCGGGCACCCAGTTTCGGCCACCTACAATCCCGAACGGAACAGGATTTCTTCCAGATGCAAGCTGCCACAAACTGGAAGACTAGCTTCCCTTGGAGGGCCAAAGGCCTCCTACAAACTGACATCAGGCACCTGGGCAGCTGACTTTACTTACCCCTGGAAACAGGCCATCCTTTGTTCCCAACTCTTTCAGCCGGGCACCCAGCTCCGGCCACCTACAATCCCGAACGGAATAGGATTACTTCCAGATGCAAGCTGCCACAAGATGGAAGCCTGGCTTCCCTTGGAGCGCCAAAGGCCTCCTACAAACTGACATCAGACACCTGGTCAGCTCACTTTACTTAACCCTTGGAAACAGGCCATCTTTTGTTCCCAACTCCTAATGACGGGCACCCGGCTTTGGCCACCTACAATCCCGAACGGAACAGGATTACATCCAGATGCAAGCTGCCACAAACTGGAAGACTAGCTTCCCTTGGAGGGCCAAAGGCCTCCTACAAACTGACATCAGGCACCTGGGCAGCTGACTTTACTTACCCCTGGAAACAGGCCATCCTTTGTGCCCACCTCCCTCTGCCGGGCACCTAGCCTCGACCACCTACAATCCCAAACGGAACAGCATTTCTTCCAGATGCAAGCTGCCACAATCAGAAAGCCTGGCTTCCCATGGAGAGCCAAAGGCCTCCTACAAACTGACATCAGGCATCTGGGCCGCTGACTTTACTTACTCCTGGAAACAGGCCATCCTTTGTGCCCAACTCCCTCTGGCGGGCACAAGGCCTCGGCCACCTAGGATCCCAAACGAAACAGGATTTGTTCCAGACGCAAGCTGCTACCAGCTGGAAGACTTGCTTCCCTTGGAGGGCCAAAGGCCTCCTACAAACTGACATCAGGCACCTGGGCAGCTGACTTTACTTACCCCTGGAAACAGGCCATCCTTTGTGCCCAACTCCCTCTGGCGGGCACCAGGCCTCGGCCACCTACGATCCCAAACGGAACAGGATTACATGCAGATGCAAGCTGCCACAAACTGGAAGACTAGCTTCCCTTGGAGGGCCAAAGGCCTCCTACAAACTGACATCAGGCACCTGGGCAGCTGACTTTACTTACCCCTGGAAACAGGCCATCCTTTGTTCCCAACTCCTTCAGCCGGGCACCTGGACTCGGCCACCTACGATCCCAAACGGATCAGGATTTCTTCCAGATGCAAGCTGCTACCAGCTGGAAGGCTGGCTTCCCTTGGAGGGCCAAAGGCCTCCTACACACTGACATCAGACACCTGGGCAGCTGACTTTACTTACCCCTGGAAACAGGCCATCCTTTGTGCCCAACTCCCTCTGCCGGGCACCAGGCCTCGGCCACCTACGATCCCAAACGGAACAGGATTTCTTCCAGATGCAAGCTGCCACAAGCTGGAAGCCTGGCTTCCCTTGGAAGGCCAAAGGCCTCCTACAAACTGACATCAGGCACCTGGGCAGCTGACTTTTCTTACCCCTGGAAACAGGCCATCCTTTGTGCCCAACTCCCTCTGCCGGGCACCCTACTCCGACCACCTACAATCTTGAACGGAACAGCATTTCTTCCAGATGCAAGCTGCCACAAGCTGGAAGGCAAGCTTCCCTTGGAGGGCCAAAGGCCTCCTACAAACTGACATCAGGCACCTGGCAGCTCAATTTACTTAACCCCTGGAAACTGTCCATCTTTTGTGCCCAACTCCTAATGACGGGCACCCGGCTTTGGCCACCTACAATCCCGAACGGAACAGGATTACACCCAGATGCAAGCTGCCACAAACTGGAAGACTAGCTTCCCTTGGAGGGCCAAAGGCCTCCTACAAACTGACATCAGGCACCTGGGCAGCTGACTTTACTTACCCCTGGAAACAGGCCATCCTTTGTGCCCAAATCCCTCTCCCGGGCAACTGGCCTCAGCCACCTACAATCCCGAACGGAACAGCATTTCTTCCAGATGCAAGGTGCCACAAAGTGGAAGACTAGCTTCCCTTGGAGGGCCAAAGGCCTCCTACAAACTGACACCAGGCACCTGGGCAGCTAACTTTACTTACCCCTGGAAACAGGCCATCCTTTGTTCCCAACTCCCTATGCCGGACACCAGGCCTTGGTCACCTACGATCCCAAACAGAAGAGAATTTCTTCCAGATGCAAGCTGCCACAAGCAGGAAGCCTGGCTTCCCTTGGAGGGCCAAAGGCCTCATAGAAACTGACATCAGGCACCTGGGCAGCTGACTTTACTTACCCCTGGAAACAGGCCATCCTTTGTGCCCAACTCCCTCTGCCGGGCACCTGGCCTCGGCCACCCACGATCCCGAACGGAACAGCATTTCTTCCAGATGCAAGCTGCCACAAGCTGGAAGCCCGGTTTCCCATGGAGGGCCAAAGGCCTCCTACAAACTGCCATCAGGCACCTGGGCAGCTGACTCTACTTACCGCTGGATACAGGCCATCCTTTGTGCCCAACTCCCTCTGCCGGGCACCTGGCCTCGGCCACCTACAATCCCAAACGGAACAGAATTTCTTCCAGATGCAAGCTGCCACAAGCTGGAAGCCTGGCTTCCCTTGGAGGGCCAAAGGCCTCCTACAAACTGACATCAGGCACCTGGGCAGCTGACTTTACTTACCCCTGGAAACAGGCCATCCTTTGTTCCCAACTCTTTCAGCCGGGCACCCAGCTCCGGCCACCTACAATCCCGAACGGAATAGGATTACTTCCAGATGCAAGCTGCCACAAGATGGAAGCCTGGCTTCCCTTGGAGCGCCAAAGGCCTCCTACAAACTGACATCAGACACCTGGTCAGCTCACTTTACTTAACCCTTGGAAACAGGCCATCTTTTGTTCCCAACTCCTAATGACGGGCACCCGGCTTTGGCCACCTACAATCCAGAACGGAACAGGATTACATCCAGATGCAAGCTGCCACAAACTGGAAGACTAGCTTCCCTTGGAGGGCCAAAGGCCTCCTACAAACTGACATCAGGCACCTGGGCAGCTGACTTTACTTACCCCTGGAAACAGGCCATCCTTTGTGCCCACCTCCCTCTGCCGGGCACCTAGCCTCGACCACCTACAATCCCAAACGGAACAGCATTTCTTCCAGATGCAAGCTGCCACAATCAGAAAGCCTGGCTTCCCATGGAGAGCCAAAGGCCTCCTACAAACTGACATCAGGCATCTGTGCAGCTGACTTTACTTACTCCTGGAAACAGGCCATCCTTTGTGCCCAACTCCCTCTGGCGGGCACAAGGCCTCGGCCACCTAGGATCCCAAACGAAACAGGATTTGTTCCAGACGCAAGCTGCTACCAGCTGGAAGACTTGCTTCCCTTGGAGGGCCAAAGGCCTCCTACAAACTGACATCAGGCACCTGGGCAGCTGACTTTACTTACCCCTGGAAACAGGCCATCCTTTGTGCCCAACTCCCTGAGCCGGGAACCAGGCCTCGGCCACCTACGATCCCAAACGGAACAGGATTTCTACCAGATGCAAGCTGCTACCAGCTGGAAGGCTAGCTTCCCTTGGAGGGCCAAAGGCCTCCTACAAACTGACATCAGGCACCTGGGCAGCTGACTTTACTTACCCCTAAAAACAGGCCATCCTTTGTTCCCAACTCCCTCTGCCGGGCACCCGGTTTCGGCCACCTACAATCTTGAATGGAACAGGATTTTTTCCCGATGCAAGCTGCCACAAACTGGAAGACTAGCTTCCCTTGGAGGGCCAAAGGCCTCCTACAAACTGACATCAGGCACCTGGGCAGCTGACTTTACTTACCCCTGGAAACAGGCCATCCTTTGTTCCCAACTCCTTCAGCCGGGCACCTGGACTCGGCCACCTACGATCCCAAACGGATCAGGATTTCTTCCAGATGCAAGCTGCTACCAGCTGGAAGGCTGGCTTCCCTTGGAGGGCCAAAGGCCTCCTACACACTGACATCAGGCACCTGGGCAGCTGACTTTACTTACCCCTGGAAACAGGCCATCCTTTGTGCTCAACTCCCTATGCCGGGCACCCTACTCCGACCACCTTCAATCCCAAACGGAACAGGATTTCTTCCAGATGCAAGCTGCCACAAGCTGGAAGGCTAGCTTCCCTTGGAGGGCCAAAGGCCTCATAGAAACTGACATCAGGCACCTGGCAGCTGACTTTACTTAACCCCTGGAAACAGGCCATCTTTTGTGCCCAACTCCTAATGACGGGCACCCGGCTTTGGCCACCTACAATCCCGAACGGAACAGGATTACACCCAGATGCAAGCTGCCACAAACTTGAAGACTAGCTTCCCTTGGAGGGCCAAAGGCCTCCTACAAACTGACATCAGGCACCTGGGCAGCTGACTTTACTTACCCCTGGAAACAGGCCATCCTTTGTGCCCAAATCCCTCTGCCGGGCAACTGGCCTCGGCCACCTAAAATCCCGAACGGAACAGGATTTCTTCCAGATGCAAGCTGCCACATGTTGGAAGACCGGCTTACCGTGGAGGGCCAAAGGCCTCCTACAAACTGACATCAGGCACCTGGGCAGCTGACTTTACTTACCCCTGGAAACAGGCCATCTTTTGTGCCCAACTCGCTCTGCCGGGCACCTAGCCTCGACCACCTACAATCCCGAACGGAACAGCATTTCTTCCAGATGCAAGCTGCCACAATCAGAAAGCCTGGCTTCCCATGGAGAGCCAAAGGCCTCCTACAAACTGACATCAGGCATCTGGGCCGCTGACTTTACTTACTCCTGGAAACAGTCCATCCTTTGTGCCCAACTCCCTCTGGCGGGCACCAGGCCTCGGCCACCTACGATCCCAAACGGAACAGGATTACATGCAGATGCAAGCTGCCACAAACTGGAAGACTAGCTTCCCTTGGAGGGCCAAAGGCCTCCTACAAACTGACATCAGGCACCTGGGCAGCTGACTTTACTTACCCCTGGAAACAGGCCATCCTTTGTTCCCAACTCCTTCAGCCGGGCACCTGGACTCGGCCACCTACGATCCCAAACGGATCAGGATTTCTTCCAGATGCAAGCTGCTACCAGCTGGAAGGCTGGGTTCCCTTGGAGGGCCAAAGGCCTCCTACACACTGACATCAGACACCTGGGCAGCTGACTTTACTTACCCCTGGAAACAGGCCATCCTTTGTGCCCAACTCCCTCTGCCGGGCACCAGGCCTCGGCCACCTACGATCCCAAACGGAACAGGATTTCTTCCAGATGCAAGCTGCCACAAGCTGGAAGCCTGGCTTCCCTTGGAAGGCCAAAGGCCTCCTACAAACTGACATCAGGCACCTGGGCAGCTGACTTTTCTTACCCCTGGAAACAGGCCATCCTTTGTGCCCAAGTCCCTCTGCCGGGCACCCTACTCCGACCACCTACAATCTTGAACGGAACAGCATTTCTTCCAGATGCAAGCTGCCACAAGCTGGAAGGCAAGCTTCCCTTGGAGGGCCAAAGGCCTCCTACAAACTGACATCAGGCACCTGGGCAGCTAACTTTACTTACCCCTGGAAACAGGCCATCCTTTGTTCCCAACTCCCTATGCCGGACACCAGGCCTTGGTCACCTACGATCCCAAACAGAAGAGAATTTCTTCCAGATGCAAGCTGCCACAAGCAGGAAGCCTGGCTTCCCTTGGAGGGCCAAAGGCCTCATAGAAACTGACATCAGGCACCTGGGCAGCTGACTTTACTTACCCCTGGAAACAGGCCATCCTTTGTGCCCAACTCCCTCTGCCGGGCACCTGGCCTCGACCACCCACGATCCCGAACGGAATAGCATTTCTTCCAGATGCAAGCTGCCACAAGCTGGAAGCCCGGTTTGCCATGGAGGGCCAAAGGCCTCCTACAAACTGCCATCAGGCACCTGGGCAGCTGACTCTACTTACCGCTGGATACAGGCCATCCTTTGTGCCCAACTCCCTCTGCCGGGCACCAGGCCTCGGCCACCTACAATCCCAAACGGAACAGAATTTCTTCCAGATGCAAGCTGCCACAAGCTGGAAGACTTGCTTCCCTTGGAGGGCCAAAGGCCTCCTACAAACTGACATCAGGCACCTGGGCAGCTGACTTTACTTACCCCTGGAAACAGGCCATCCTTTGTGCCCAACTCCCTGAGCCGGGAACCAGGCCTCGGCCACCTACGATCCCAAACGGAACAGGATTTCTACCAGATGCAAGCTGCTACCAGCTGGAAGGCTAGCTTCCCTTGGAGGGCCAAAGGCCTCCTACAAACTGACATCAGGCACCTGGGCAGCTGACTTTACTTACCCCTAAAAACAGGCCATCCTTTGTTCCCAACTCCCTCTGCCGGGCACCCGGTTTCGGCCACCTACAATCTTGAATGGAACAGGATTTTTTCCCGATGCAAGCTGCCACAAACTGGAAGACTAGCTTCCCTTGGAGGGCCAAAGGCCTCCTACAAACTGACATCAGGCACCTGGGCAGCTGACTTTACTTACCCCTGGAAACAGGCCATCCTTTGTTCCCAACTCCTTCAGCCGGGCACCTGGACTCGGCCACCTACGATCCCAAACGGATCAGGATTTCTTCCAGATGCAAGCTGCTACCAGCTGGAAGGCTGGCTTCCCTTGGAGGGCCAAAGGCCTCCTACACACTGACATCAGGCACCTGGGCAGCTGACTTTACTTACCCCTGGAAACAGGCCATCCTTTGTGCTCAACTCCCTATGCCGGGCACCCTACTCCGACCACCTTCAATCCCAAACGGAACAGGATTTCTTCCAGATGCAAGCTGCCACAAGCTGGAAGGCTAGCTTCCCTTGGAGGGCCAAAGGCCTCATAGAAACTGACATCAGGCACCTGGCAGCTGACTTTACTTAACCCCTGGAAACAGGCCATCTTTTGTGCCCAACTCCTAATGACGGGCACCCGGCTTTGGCCACCTACAATCCCGAACGGAACAGGATTACACCCAGATGCAAGCTGCCACAAACTTGAAGACTAGCTTCCCTTGGAGGGCCAAAGGCCTCCTACAAACTGACATCAGGCACCTGGGCAGCTGACTTTACTTACCCCTGGAAACAGGCCATCCTTTGTGCCCAAATCCCTCTGCCGGGCAACTGGCCTCGGCCACCTAAAATCCCGAACGGAACAGGATTTCTTCCAGATGCAAGCTGCCACATGTTGGAAGACCGGCTTACCGTGGAGGGCCAAAGGCCTCCTACAAACTGACATCAGGCACCTGGGCAGCTGACTTTACTTACCCCTGGAAACAGGCCATCTTTTGTGCCCAACTCGCTCTGCCGGGCACCTAGCCTCGACCACCTACAATCCCGAACGGAACAGCATTTCTTCCAGATGCAAGCTGCCACAATCAGAAAGCCTGGCTTCCCATGGAGAGCCAAAGGCCTCCTACAAACTGACATCAGGCATCTGGGCCGCTGACTTTACTTACTCCTGGAAACAGTCCATCCTTTGTGCCCAACTCCCTCTTGCGGGCACCAGGCCTCGGCCACCTACGATCCCAAACGGAACAGGATTACATGCAGATGCAAGCTGCCACAAACTGGAAGACTAGCTTCCCTTGGAGGGCCAAAGGCCTCCTACAAACTGACATCAGGCACCTGGGCAGCTGACTTTACTTACCCCTGGAAACAGGCCATCCTTTGTTCCCAACTCCTTCAGCCGGGCACCTGGACTCGGCCACCTACGATCCCAAACGGATCAGGATTTCTTCCAGATGCAAGCTGCTACCAGCTGGAAGGCTGGGTTCCCTTGGAGGGCCAAAGGCCTCCTACACACTGACATCAGACACCTGGGCAGCTGACTTTACTTACCCCTGGAAACAGGCCATCCTTTGTGCCCAACTCCCTCTGCCGGGCACCAGGCCTCGGCCACCTACGATCCCAAACGGAACAGGATTTCTTCCAGATGCAAGCTGCCACAAGCTGGAAGCCTGGCTTCCCTTGGAAGGCCAAAGGCCTCCTACAAACTGACATCAGGCACCTGGGCAGCTGACTTTTCTTACCCCTGGAAACAGGCCATCCTTTGTGCCCAAGTCCCTCTGCCGGGCACCCTACTCCGACCACCTACAATCTTGAACGGAACAGCATTTCTTCCAGATGCAAGCTGCCACAAGCTGGAAGGCAAGCTTCCCTTGGAGGGCCAAAGGCCTCCTACAAACTGACACCAGGCACCTGGGCAGCTAACTTTACTTACCCCTGGAAACAGGCCATCCTTTGTTCCCAACTCCCTATGCCGGACACCAGGCCTTGGTCACCTACGATCCCAAACAGAAGAGAATTTCTTCCAGATGCAAGCTGCCACAAGCAGGAAGCCTGGCTTCCCTTGGAGGGCCAAAGGCCTCATAGAAACTGACATCAGGCACCTGGGCAGCTGACTTTACTTACCCCTGGAAACAGGCCATCCTTTGTGCCCAACTCCCTCTGCCGGGCACCTGGCCTCGACCACCCACGATCCCGAACGGAATAGCATTTCTTCCAGATGCAAGCTGCCACAAGCTGGAAGCCCGGTTTGCCATGGAGGGCCAAAGGCCTCCTACAAACTGCCATCAGGCACCTGGGCAGCTGACTCTACTTACCGCTGGATACAGGCCATCCTTTGTGCCCAACTCCCTCTGCCGGGCACCAGGCCTCGGCCACCTACAATCCCAAACGGAACAGAATTTCTTCCAGATGCAAGCTGCCACAAGCTGGAAGCCAGGCTTCCCTTGGAGGGCCAAAGGCCTCCTACAAACTGACATCAGGCACCTGGGCAGCTGACTTTACTTACCCCTGGAAACAGGCCATCCTTTGTGCCCAACTCCCTCTGCCGGGCACCTGGCCTCGACCACCCACGATCCCGAACGGAATAGCATTTCTTCCAGATGCAAGCTGCCACAAGCTGGAAGCCCGGTTTGCCATGGAGGGCCAAAGGCCTCCTACAAACTGCCATCAGGCACCTGGGCAGCTGACTCTACTTACCGCTGGATACAGGCCATCCTTTGTGCCCAACTCCCTCTGCCGGGCACCAGGCCTCGGCCACCTACAATCCCAAACGGAACAGAATTTCTTCCAGATGCAAGCTGCCACAAGCTGGAAGACTTGCTTCCCTTGGAGGGCCAAAGGCCTCCTACAAACTGACATCAGGCACCTGGGCAGCTGACTTTACTTACCCCTGGAAACAGGCCATCCTTTGTGCCCAACTCCCTGAGCCGGGAACCAGGCCTCGGCCACCTACGATCCCAAACGGAACAGGATTTCTACCAGATGCAAGCTGCTACCAGCTGGAAGGCTAGCTTCCCTTGGAGGGCCAAAGGCCTCCTACAAACTGACATCAGGCACCTGGGCAGCTGACTTTACTTACCCCTAAAAACAGGCCATCCTTTGTTCCCAACTCCCTCTGCCGGGCACCCGGTTTCGGCCACCTACAATCTTGAATGGAACAGGATTTTTTCCCGATGCAAGCTGCCACAAACTGGAAGACTAGCTTCCCTTGGAGGGCCAAAGGCCTCCTACAAACTGACATCAGGCACCTGGGCAGCTGACTTTACTTACCCCTGGAAACAGGCCATCCTTTGTTCCCAACTCCTTCAGCCGGGCACCTGGACTCGGCCACCTACGATCCCAAACGGATCAGGATTTCTTCCAGATGCAAGCTGCTACCAGCTGGAAGGCTGGCTTCCCTTGGAGGGCCAAAGGCCTCCTACACACTGACATCAGGCACCTGGGCAGCTGACTTTACTTACCCCTGGAAACAGGCCATCCTTTGTGCTCAACTCCCTATGCCGGGCACCCTACTCCGACCACCTTCAATCCCAAACGGAACAGGATTTCTTCCAGATGCAAGCTGCCACAAGCTGGAAGGCTAGCTTCCCTTGGAGGGCCAAAGGCCTCATAGAAACTGACATCAGGCACCTGGCAGCTGACTTTACTTAACCCCTGGAAACAGGCCATCTTTTGTGCCCAACTCCTAATGACGGGCACCCGGCTTTGGCCACCTACAATCCCGAACGGAACAGGATTACACCCAGATGCAAGCTGCCACAAACTTGAAGACTAGCTTCCCTTGGAGGGCCAAAGGCCTCCTACAAACTGACATCAGGCACCTGGGCAGCTGACTTTACTTACCCCTGGAAACAGGCCATCCTTTGTGCCCAAATCCCTCTGCCGGGCAACTGGCCTCGGCCACCTAAAATCCCGAACGGAACAGGATTTCTTCCAGATGCAAGCTGCCACATGTTGGAAGACCGGCTTACCGTGGAGGGCCAAAGGCCTCCTACAAACTGACATCAGGCACCTGGGCAGCTGACTTTACTTACCCCTGGAAACAGGCCATCTTTTGTGCCCAACTCGCTCTGCCGGGCACCTAGCCTCGACCACCTACAATCCCGAACGGAACAGCATTTCTTCCAGATGCAAGCTGCCACAATCAGAAAGCCTGGCTTCCCATGGAGAGCCAAAGGCCTCCTACAAACTGACATCAGGCATCTGGGCCGCTGACTTTACTTACTCCTGGAAACAGTCCATCCTTTGTGCCCAACTCCCTCTTGCGGGCACCAGGCCTCGGCCACCTACGATCCCAAACGGAACAGGATTACATGCAGATGCAAGCTGCCACAAACTGGAAGACTAGCTTCCCTTGGAGGGCCAAAGGCCTCCTACAAACTGACATCAGGCACCTGGGCAGCTGACTTTACTTACCCCTGGAAACAGGCCATCCTTTGTTCCCAACTCCTTCAGCCGGGCACCTGGACTCGGCCACCTACGATCCCAAACGGATCAGGATTTCTTCCAGATGCAAGCTGCTACCAGCTGGAAGGCTGGGTTCCCTTGGAGGGCCAAAGGCCTCCTACACACTGACATCAGACACCTGGGCAGCTGACTTTACTTACCCCTGGAAACAGGCCATCCTTTGTGCCCAACTCCCTCTGCCGGGCACCAGGCCTCGGCCACCTACGATCCCAAACGGAACAGGATTTCTTCCAGATGCAAGCTGCCACAAGCTGGAAGCCTGGCTTCCCTTGGAAGGCCAAAGGCCTCCTACAAACTGACATCAGGCACCTGGGCAGCTGACTTTTCTTACCCCTGGAAACAGGCCATCCTTTGTGCCCAAGTCCCTCTGCCGGGCACCCTACTCCGACCACCTACAATCTTGAACGGAACAGCATTTCTTCCAGATGCAAGCTGCCACAAGCTGGAAGGCAAGCTTCCCTTGGAGGGCCAAAGGCCTCCTACAAACTGACACCAGGCACCTGGGCAGCTAACTTTACTTACCCCTGGAAACAGGCCATCCTTTGTTCCCAACTCCCTATGCCGGACACCAGGCCTTGGTCACCTACGATCCCAAACAGAAGAGAATTTCTTCCAGATGCAAGCTGCCACAAGCAGGAAGCCTGGCTTCCCTTGGAGGGCCAAAGGCCTCATAGAAACTGACATCAGGCACCTGGGCAGCTGACTTTACTTACCCCTGGAAACAGGCCATCCTTTGTGCCCAACTCCCTCTGCCGGGCACCTGGCCTCGACCACCCACGATCCCGAACGGAATAGCATTTCTTCCAGATGCAAGCTGCCACAAGCTGGAAGCCCGGTTTGCCATGGAGGGCCAAAGGCCTCCTACAAACTGCCATCAGGCACCTGGGCAGCTGACTCTACTTACCGCTGGATACAGGCCATCCTTTGTGCCCAACTCCCTCTGCCGGGCACCAGGCCTCGGCCACCTACAATCCCAAACGGAACAGAATTTCTTCCAGATGCAAGCTGCCACAAGCTGGAAGCCAGGCTTCCCTTGGAGGGCCAAAGGCCTCCTACAAACTGACATCAGGCACCTGGGCAGCTGACTTTACTTACCCCTGGAAACAGGCCATCCTTTGTTCCCAACTCCCTATGCCGGACACCAGGCCTTGGTCACCTACGATCCCAAACAGAAGAGAATTTCTTCCAGATGCAAGCTGCCACAAGCAGGAAGCCTGGCTTTCCTTGGAGGGCCAAAGGCCTCATAGAAACTGACATCAGGCACCTGGGCAGCTGACTTTACTTACCCCTGGAAACAGGCCATCCTTTGTGCCCAACTCCCTCTGCCGGGCACCTGGCCTCGGCCACCCACGATCCCGAACGGAACAGCATTTCTTCCAGATGCAAGCTGCCACAAGCTGGAAGCCCGGTTTGCCATGGAGGGCCAAAGGCCTCCTACAAACTGCCATCAGGCACCTGGGCAGCTGACTCTACTTACCGCTGGATACAGGCCATCCTTTGTGCCCAACTCCCTCTGCCGGGCACCTGGCCTCGGCCACCTACAATCCCAAACGGAACAGAATTTCTTCCAGATGCAAGCTGCCACAAGCTGGAAGCCTGGCTTCCCTTGGAGGGCCAAAGGCCTCCTACAAACTGACATCAGGCACCTGGGCAGCTGACTTTACTTACCCCTAAAAACAGGCCATCCTTTGTTCCCAACCCCCTCTGCCGGGCACCCGGTTTCGGCCACCTACAATCTTGAATGGAACAGGATTTTTTCCCGATGCAAGCTGCCACAAACTGGAAGACTAGCTTCCCTTGGAGGGCCAAAGGCCTCCTACAAACTGACATCAGGCACCTGGGCAGCTGACTTTACTTACCCCTGGAAACAGGCCATCCTTTGTTCCCAACTCTTTCAGCCGGGCACCCAGCTCCGGCCACCTACAATCCCGAACGGAATAGGATTACTTCCAGATGCAAGCTGCCACAAGATGGAAGCCTGGCTTCCCTTGGAGCGCCAAAGGCCTCCTACAAACTGACATCAGAAACCTGGTCAGCTCACTTTACTTAACCCTTGGAAACAGGCCATCTTTTGCTCCCAAATCCTAATGACGGGCACCCGGCTTTGGCCACCTACAATCCCGAACGGAACAGGATTACATCCAGATGCAAGCTGCCACAAACTGGAAGACTAGCTTCCCTTGGAGGGCCAAAGGCCTCCTACAAACTGACATCAGGCACCTGGGCAGCTGACTTTACTTACCCCTGGAAACAGGCCATCCTTTGTGCCCACCTCCCTCTGCCGGGCACCTAGCCTCGACCACCTACAATCCCAAACGGAACAGCATTTCTTCCAGATGCAAGCTGCCACAATCAGAAAGCCTGGCTTCCCATGGAGAGCCAAAGGCCTCCTACAAACTGACATCAGGCATCTGTGCAGCTGACTTTACTTACTCCTGGAAACAGGCCATCCTTTGTGCCCAACTCCCTCTGGCGGGCACAAGGCCTCGGCCACCTAGGATCCCAAACGAAACAGGATTTGTTCCAGACGCAAGCTGCTACCAGCTGGAAGACTTGCTTCCCTTGGAGGGCCAAAGGCCTCCTACAAACTGACATCAGGCACCTGGGCAGCTGACTTTACTTACCCCTGGAAACAGGCCATCCTTTGTGCCCAACTCCCTCAGCCGGGAACCAGGCCTCGGCCACCTACGATCCCAAACGGAACAGGATTTCTACCAGATGCAAGCTGCTACCAGCTGGAAGGCTAGCTTCCCTTGGAGGGCCAAAGGCCTCCTACAAACTGACATCAGGCACCTGGGCAGCTGACTTTACTTACCCCTAAAAACAGGCCATCCTTTGTTCCCAACTCCCTCTGCCGGGCACCCGGTTTCGGCCACCTACAATCTTGAATGGAACAGGATTTTTTCCCGATGCAAGCTGCCACAAACTGGAAGACTAGCTTCCCTTGGAGGGCCAAAGGCCTCCTACAAACTGACATCAGGCACCTGGGCAGCTGACTTTACTTACCCCTGGAAACAGGCCATCCTTTGTTCCCAACTCCTTCAGCCGGGCACCTGGACTCGGCCACCTACGATCCCAAACGGATCAGGATTTCTTCCAGATGCAAGCTGCTACCAGCTGGAAGGCTGGCTTCCCTTGGAGGGCCAAAGGCCTCCTACACACTGACATCAGACACCTGGGCAGCTGACTTTACTTACCCCTGGAAACAGGCCATCTTTGGGCTCAACTCCCTATGCCGGGCACCCTACTCCGACCACCTTCAATCCCAAACGGAACAGGATTTCTTCCAGATGCAAGCTGCCACAAGCTGGAAGGCTAGCTTCCCTTGGAGGGCCAAAGGCCTCCTACAAACTGACATCAGGCACCTGGCAGCTGACTTTACTTAACCCCTGGAAACAGGCCATCTTTTGTGCCCAACTCCTAATGACGGGCACCCGGCTTTGGCCACCTACAATCCCGAACGGAACAGGATTACACCCAGATGCAAGCTGCCACAAACTTGAAGACTAGCTTCCCTTGGAGGGCCAAAGGCCTCCTACAAACTGACATCAGGCACCTGGGCAGCTGACTTTACTTACCCCTGGAAACAGGCCATCCTTTGTGCCCAAATCCCTCTGCCGGGCAACTGGCCTCGGCCACCTAAAATCCCGAACGGAACAGGATTTCTTCCAGATGCAAGCTGCCACATGTTGGAAGACCGGCTTACCGTGGAGGGCCAAAGGCCTCCTACAAACTGACATCAGGCACCTGGGCAGCTGACTTTACTTACCCCTGGAAACAGGCCATCTTTTGTGCCCAACTCGCTCTGCCGGGCACCTAGCCTCGACCACCTACAATCCCGAACGGAACAGCATTTCTTCCAGATGCAAGCTGCCACAATCAGAAAGCCTGGCTTCCCATGGAGAGCCAAAGGCCTCCTACAAACTGACATCAGGCATCTGGGCCGCTGACTTTACTTACTCCTGGAAACAGTCCATCCTTTGTGCCCAACTCCCTCTGGCGGGCACCAGGCCTCGGCCACCTACGATCCCAAACGGAACAGGATTACATGCAGATGCAAGCTGCCACAAACTGGAAGACTAGCTTCCCTTGGAGGGCCAAAGGCCTCCTACAAACTGACATCAGGCACCTGGGCAGCTGACTTTACTTACCCCTGGAAACAGGCCATCCTTTGTTCCCAACTCCTTCAGCCGGGCACCTGGACTCGGCCACCTACGATCCCAAACGGATCAGGATTTCTTCCAGATGCAAGCTGCTACCAGATGGAAGGCTGGGTTCCCTTGGAGGGCCAAAGGCCTCCTACACACTGACATCAGACACCTGGGCAGCTGACTTTACTTACCCCTGGAAACAGGCCATCCTTTGTGCCCAACTCCCTCTGCCGGGCACCAGGCCTCGGCCACCTACGATCCCAAACGGAACAGGATTTCTTCCAGATGCAAGCTGCCACAAGCTGGAAGCCTGGCTTCCCTTGGAAGGCCAAAGGCCTCCTACAAACTGACATCAGGCACCTGGGCAGCTGACTTTTCTTACCCCTGGAAACAGGCCATCCTTTGTGCCCAACTCCCTCTGCCGGGCACCCTACTCCGAACACCTACAATCTTGAACGGAACAGCATTTCTTCCAGATGCAAGCTGCCACAAGCTGGAAGGCAAGCTTCCCTTGGAGGGCCAAAGGCCTCCTACAAACTGACATCAGGCACCTGGGCAGCTGACTTTACTTACCCCTAAGAAGAGGCCATCCTTTTTATCCAATTCCTTTTGCCGGGCACCCGGTTTCGGCCACCTACAATGCCGAACGGAACAGCATTTCTTCCAGATGCAAGCTGCCACAAACTGGAAGACTAGCTTCCCTTGGAGGGCCAAAGGCCTCCTACAAACTGACATCAGGCACCTGGGCAGCTGACTTTACTTACCCCTGGAAACAGGCCATCCTTTGTTCCCAACTCTTTCAGCCGGGCACCCAGCTCCGGCCACCTACAATCCCGAACGGAATAGGATTACTTCCAGATGCAAGCTGCCACAAGATGGAAGCCTGGCTTCCCTTGGAGCGCCAAAGGCCTCCTACAAACTGACATCAGACACCTGGTCAGCTCACTTTACTTAACCCTTGGAAACAGGCCATCTTTTGTTCCCAACTCCTAATGACGGGCACCCGGCTTTGGCCACCTACAATCCCGAACGGAACAGGATTACATCCAGATGCAAGCTGCCACAAACTGGAAGACTAGCTTCCCTTGGAGGGCCAAAGGCCTCCTACAAACTGACATCAGGCACCTGGGCAGCTGACTTTACTTACCCCTGGAAACAGGCCATCCTTTGTGCCCACCTCCCTCTGCCGGGCACCGAGCCTCGACCACCTACACTACCAAACGGAACAGCATTTCTTCCAGATGCAAGCTGCCACAATCAGAAAGCCTGGCTTCCCATGGAGAGCCAAAGGCCTCCTACAAACTGACATCAGGCATCTGGGCCGCTGACTTTACTTACTCCTGGAAACAGGCCATCCTTTGTGCCCAACTCCCTCTGGCGGGCACAAGGCCTCGGCCACCTAGGATCCCAAACGAAACAGGATTTGTTCCAGACGCAAGCTGCTACCAGCTGGAAGACTTGCTTCCCTTGGAGGGCCAAAGGCCTCCTACAAACTGACATCAGGCACCTGGGCAGCTGACTTTACTTACCCCTAAAAACAGGCCATCCTTTGTGCCCAACTCCCTCCGCCGGGCACCCGGTTTCGGCAACCTACAATCTTGAATGGAACAGGATTTTTTCCCGATGCAAGCTGCCACAAACTGGAAGACTAGCTTCCCTTGGAGGGCCAAAGGCCTCCTACAAACTGACATCAGGCACCTGGGCAGCTGACTTTACTTACCCCTGGAAACAGGCCATCCTTTGTTCCCAACTCCTTCAGCCGGGCACCTGGACTCGGCCACCTACGATCCCAAACGGATCAGGATTTCTTCCAGATGCAAGCTGCTACCAGCTGGAAGGCTGGCTTCCCTTGGAGGGCCAAAGGCCTCCTACACACTGACATCAGGCACCTGGGCAGCTGACTTTACTTACCCCTGGAAACAGGCCATCCTTTGTGCTCAACTCCCTCTGCCGGGCACCCTACTCCGACCACCTTCAATCTTGAACGGAACAGGATTTCTTCCAGATGCAAGCTGCCACAAGCTGGAAGGTTAGCTTCCCTTGGAGGGCAAAAGGCCTCCTACAAACTGACATCAGGCACCTGGCAGCTGACTTTACTTAACCCCTGGAAACAGGCCATCTTTTGTGCCCAACTCCTAATGACGGGCACCCGGCTTTGGCCACCTACAATCCCGAACGGAACAGGATTACACCCAGATGCAAGCTGCCACAAACTTGAAGACTAGCTTCCCTTGGAGGGCCAAAGGCCTCCTACAAACTGACATCAGGCACCTGGGCAGCTGACTTTACTTACCCCTGGAAACAGGCCATCCTTTGTGCCCAAATCCCTCTGCCGGGCAACTGGCCTCGGCCACCTAAAATCCCGAACGGAACAGGATTTCTTCCAGATGCAAGCTGCCACATGTTGGAAGACCGGCTTACCGTGGAGGGCCAAAGGCCTCCTACAAACTGACATCAGGCACCTGGGCAGCTGACTTTACTTACCCCTGGAAACAGGCCATCCTTTGTGCCCAACTCGCTCTGCCGGGCACCTAGCCTCGACCACCTACAATCCCGAACGGAACAGCATTTCTTCCAGATGCAAGCTGCCACAATCAGAAAGCCTGGCTTCCCATGGAGAGCCAAAGGCCTCCTACAAACTGACATCAGGCATCTGGGCCGCTGACTTTACTTACTCCTGGAAACAGGCCATCCTTTGTGCCCAACTCCCTCTGGCGGGCACCAGGCCTCGGCCACCTACGATCCCAAACGGAACAGGATTACATGCAGATGCAAGCTGCCACAAACTGGAAGACTAGCTTCCCTTGGAGGGCCAAAGGCCTCCTACAAACTCACATCAGGCACCTGGGCAGCTGACTTTACTTACCCCTGGAAACAGGCCATCCTTTGTTCCCAACTCCTTCAGCCGGGCACCTGGACTCGGCCACCTACGATCCCAAACGGATCAGGATTTCTTCCAGATGCAAGCTGCTACCAGCTGGAAGGCTGGCTTCCCTTGGAGGGCCAAAGGCCTCCTACACACTGACATCAGACACCTGGGCAGCTGACTTTACTTACCCCTGGAAACAGGCCATCCTTTGTGCCCAACTCCCTCTGCCGGGCACCAGGCCTCGGCCACCTACGATCCCAAACGGAACAGGATTTCTTCCAGATGCAAGCTGCCACAAGCTGGAAGCCTGGCTTCTCTTGGAAGGCCAAAGGCCTCCTACAAACTGACATCAGGCACCTGGGCAGCTGACTTTTCTTACCCCTGGAAACAGGCCATCCTTTGTGCCCAACTCCCTCTGCCGGGCACCCTACTCCGACCACCTACAATCTTGAACGGAACAGCATTTCTTCCAGATGCAAGCTGCCACAAGCTGGAAGGCAAGCTTCCCTTGGAGGGCCAAAGGCCTCCTACAAACTGACATCAGGCACCTGGCAGCTGAATTTACTTAACCCCTGGAAACTGTCCATCTTTTGTGCCCAACTCCTAATGACGGGCACCCGGCTTTGGCCACCTACAATCCCGAACGGAACAGGATTACACCCAGATGCAAGCGGCCACAAACTGGAAGACTAGCTTCCCTTGGAGGGCCAAAGGCCTCCTACAAACTGACATCAGGCACCTGGGCAGCTGACTTTACTTACCCCTGGAAACAGGCCATCCTTTGTGCCCAAATCCCTCTCCCGGGCAACTGGCCTCAGCCACCTACAATCCCGAACGGAACAGCATTTCTTCCAGATGCAAGGTGCCACAAAGTGGAAGACTAGCTTCCCTTGGAGGGCCAAAGGCCTCCTACAAACTGACACCAGGCACCTGGGCAGCTAACTTTACTTACCCCTGGAAACAGGCCATCCTTTGTTCCCAACTCCCTATGCCGGACACCAGGCCTTGGTCACCTACGATCCCAAACAGAAGAGAATTTCTTCCAGATGCAAGCTGCCACAAGCAGGAAGCCTGGCTTCCCTTGGAGGGCCAAAGGCCTCCTACAAACTGACATCAGGCACCTGGCAGCTGACTTTACTTAACCCCTGGAAACAGGCCATCTTTTGTGCCCAACTCCTAATGACGGGCACCCGGCTTTGGCCACCTACAATCCCGAACGGAACAGGATTACACCCAGATGCAAGCTGCCACAAACTTGAAGACTAGCTTCCCTTGGAGGGCCAAAGGCCTCCTACAAACTGACATCAGGCACCTGGGCAGCTGACTTTACTTACCCCTGGAAACAGGCCATCCTTTGTGCCCAAATCCCTCTGCCGGGCAACTGGCCTCGGCCACCTAAAATCCCGAACGGAACAGCATTTCTTCCAGATGCAAGCTGCCACATGTTGGAAGACCGGCTTACCGTGGAGGGCCAAAGGCCTCCTACAAACTGACATCAGGCACCTGGGCAGCTGACTTTACTTACCCCTGGAAACAGGCCATCCTTTGTGCCCAACTCGCTCTGCCGGGCACCTAGCCTCGACCACCTACAATCCCGAACGGAACAGCATTTCTTCCAGATGCAAGCTGCCACAATCAGAAAGCCTGGCTTCCCATGGAGAGCCAAAGGCCTCCTACAAACTGACATCAGGCATCTGGGCCGCTGACTTTACTTACTCCTGGAAACAGGCCATCCTTTGTGCCCAACTCCCTCTGGCGGGCACCAGGCCTCGGCCACCTACGATCCCAAACGGAACAGGATTACATGCAGATGCAAGCTGCCACAAACTGGAAGACTAGCTTCTCTTGGAGGGCCAAAGGCCTCCTACAAACTGACATCAGGCACCTGGGCAGCTGACTTTACTTACCCCTGGAAACAGGCCATCCTTTGTTCCCAACTCCTTCAGCCGGGCACCTGGACTCGGCCACCTACGATCCCAAACGGATCAGGATTTCTTCCAGATGCAAGCTGCTACCAGCTGGAAGGCTGGCTTCCCTTGGAGGGCCAAAGGCCTCCTACACACTGACATCAGACACCTGGGCAGCTGACTTTACTTACCCCTGGAAACAGGCCATCCTTTGTGCCCAACTCCCTCTGCCGGGCACCAGGCCTCGGCCACCTACGATCCCAAACGGAACAGGATTTCTTCCAGATGCAAGCTGCCACAAGCTGGAAGCCTGGCTTCCCTTGGAAGGCCAAAGGCCTCCTACAAACTGACATCAGGCACCTGGGCAGCTGACTTTTCTTACCCCTGGAAACAGGCCATCCTTTGTGCCCAACTCCCTCTGCCGGGCACCCTACTCCGACCACCTACAATCTTGAACGGAACAGCATTTCTTCCAGATGCAAGCTGCCACAAGCTGGAAGGCAAGCTTCCCTTGGAGGGCCAAAGGCCTCCTACAAACTGACATCAGGCACCTGGCAGCTGAATTTACTTAACCCCTGGAAACTGTCCATCTTTTGTGCCCAACTCCTAATGACGGGCACCCGGCTTTGGCCACCTACAATCCCGAACGGAACAGGATTACACCCAGATGCAAGCTGCCACAAACTGGAAGACTAGCTTCCCTTGGAGGGCCAAAGGCCTCCTACAAACTGACATCAGGCACCTGGGCAGCTGACTTTACTTACCCCTGGAAACAGGCCATCCTTTGTGCCCAAATCCCTCTCCCGGGCAACTGGCCTCAGCCACCTACAATCCCGAACGGAACAGCATTTCTTCCAGATGCAAGGTGCCACAAAGTGGAAGACTAGCTTCCCTTGGAGGGCCAAAGGCCTCCTACAAACTGACACCAGGCACCTGGGCAGCTAACTTTACTTACCCCTGGAAACAGGCCATCCTTTGTTCCCAACTCCCTATGCCGGACACCAGGCCTTGGCCACCTACGATCCCAAACAGAAGAGAATTTCTTCCAGATGCAAGCTGCCACAAGCAGGAAGCCTGGCTTCCCTTGGAGGGCCAAAGGCCTCATAGAAACTGACATCAGGCACCTGGGCAGCTGACTTTACTTACCCCTGGAAACAGGCCATCCTTTGTGCCCAACTCCCTCTGCCGGGCACCTGGCCTCGGCCACCCACGATCCCGAACTGAACAGCATTTCTTCCAGATGCAAGCTGCCACAAGCTGGAAGCCCGGTTTGCCATGGAGGGCCAAAGGCCTCCTGCATACTGACATCAGGCACCTGGGCAGCTGACTCTACTTACCGCTGGATACAGGCCATCCTTTGTGCCCAACTCCCTCTGCCGGGCACCTGGCCTCGGCCACCTACAATCCCAAACGGAACAGAATTTCTTCCAGATGCAAGCTGCCACAAGCTGGAAGCCTGGCTTCCCTTGGAGGGCCAAAGGCCTCCTACAAACTGACATCAGGCACCTGGGCAGCTGACTTTACTTACCCCTGGAAACAGGCCATCCTTTGTTCCCAACTCTTTCAGCCGGGCACCCAGCTCCGGCCACCTACAATTCCGAACGGAATAGGATTACTTCCAGATGCAAGCTGCCACAAGATGGAAGCCTGGCTTCCCTTGGAGCGCCAAAGGCCTCCTACAAACTGACATCAGACACCTGGTCAGCTCACTTTACTTAACCCTTGGAAACAGGCCATCTTTTGTTCCCAAATCCTAATGACGGGCACCCGGTTTTGGCCACCTACAATCCCGAACGGAACAGGATTACATCCAGATGCAAGCTGCCACAAACTGGAAGACTAGCTTCCCTTGGAGGGCCAAAGGCCTCCTACAAACTGACATCAGGCACCTGGGCAGCTGACTTTACTTACCCCTGGAAACAGGCCATCCTTTGTTCCCAACTCCTTCAGCCGGGCACCTGGACTCGGCCACCTACGATCCCAAACGGATCAGGATTTCTTCCAGATGCAAGCTGCTACCAGCTGGAAGGCTGGCTTCCCTTGGAGGGCCAAAGGCCTCCTACACACTGACATCAGGCACCTGGGCAGCTGACTTTACTTACCCCTGGAAACAGGCCATCCTTTGTGCTCAACTCCCTCCGCCGGGCACCCTACTCCGACCACCTTCAATCCCAAACGGAACAGGATTTCTTCCAGATGCAAGCTGCCACAATCAGAAAGCCTGGCTTCCCATGGAGAGCCAAAGGCCTCCTACAAACTGACATCAGGCATCTGTGCAGCTGACTTTACTTACTCCTGGAAACAGGCCATCCTTTGTGCCCAACTCCCTCTGGCGGGCACAAGGCCTCGGCCACCTAGGATCCCAAACGAAACAGGATTTGTTCCAGACGCAAGCTGCTACCAGCTGGAAGACTTGCTTCCCTTGGAGGGCCAAAGGCCTCCTACAAACTGACATCAGGCACCTGGGCAGCTGACTTTACTTACCTCTGGAAACAGGCCATCCTTTGTGCCCAACTCCCTCAGCCGGGAACCAGGCCTCGGCCACCTACGATCCCAAACGGAACAGGATTTCTACCAGATGCAAGCTGCTACCAGCTGGAAGGCTAGCTTCCCTTGGAGGGCCAAAGGCCTCCTACAAACTGACATCAGGCACCTGGGCAGCTGACTTTACTTACCCCTAAAAACAGGCCATCCTTTGTGCCCAACTCCCTCTGCCGGGCACCCGGTTTCGGCCACCTACAATCTTGAATGGAACAGGATTTTTTCCCGATGCAAGCTGCCACAAACTGGAAGACTACCTTCCCTTGGAGGGCCAAAGGCCTCCTACAAACTGACATCAGGCACCTGGGCAGCTGACTTTACTTACCCCTGGAAACAGGCCATCCTTTGTTCCCAACTCCTTCAGCCGGGCACCTGGACTCGGCCACCTACGATCCCAAACGGATCAGGATTTCTTCCAGATGCAAGCTGCTACCAGCTGGAAGGCTGGCTTCCCTTGGAGGGCCAAAGGCCTCCTACACACTGACATCAGGCACCTGGGCAGCTGACTTTACTTACCCCTGGAAACAGGCCATCCTTTGTGCCCAACTCCCTCTGGCGGGCACCCTACTCCGACCACCTTCAATCTTGAACGGAACAGGATTTCTTCCAGATGCAAGCTGCCACAAGCTGGAAGGTTAGCTTCCCTTGGAGGGCCAAAGGCCTCCTACAAACTGACATCAGGCACCTGGCAGCTGACTTTACTTAACCCCTGGAAACAGGCCATCTTTTGTGCCCAACTCCTAATGACGGGCACCCGGCTTTGGCCACCTACAATCCCGAACGGAACAGGATTACACCCAGATGCAAGCTGCCACAAACTTGAAGACTAGCTTCCCTTGGAGGGCCAAAGGCCTCCTACAAACTGACATCAGGCACCTGGGCAGCTGACTTTACTTACCCCTGGAAACAGGCCATCCTTTGTGCCCAAATCCCTCTCCCGGGCAACTGGCCTCAGCCACCTACAATCCCGAACGGAACAGCATTTCTTCCAGATGCAAGGTGCCACAAAGTGGAAGACTAGCTTCCCTTGGAGGGCCAAAGGCCTCCTACAAACTGACACCAGGCACCTGGGCAGCTAACTTTACTTACCCCTGGAAACAGGCCATCCTTTGTTCCCAACTCCCTATGCCGGACACCAGGCCTTGGCCACCTACGATCCCAAGCAGAAGAGAATTTCTTCCAGATGCAAGCTGCCACAAGCAGGAAGCCTGGCTTCCCTTGGAGGGCCAAAGGCCTCATAGAAACTGACATCAGGCACCTGGGCAGCTGACTTTACTTACCCCTGGAAACAGGCCATCCTTTGTGCCCAACTCCCTCTGCCGGGCACCTGGCCTCGGCCACCCACGATCCCGAACTGAACAGCATTTCTTCCAGATGCAAGCTGCCACAAGCTGGAAGCCCGGTTTGCCATGGAGGGCCAAAGGCCTCCTGCATACTGACATCAGGCACCTGGGCAGCTGACTCTACTTACCGCTGGATACAGGCCATCCTTTGTGCCCAACTCCCTCTGCCGGGCACCTGGCCTCGGCCACCTACAATCCCAAACGGAACAGAATTTCTTCCAGATGCAAGCTGCCACAAGCTGGAAGCCTGGCTTCCCTTGGAGGGCCAAAGGCCTCCTACAAACTGACATCAGGCACCTGGGCAGCTGACTTTACTTACCCCTGGAAACAGGCCATCCTTTGTTCCCAACTCTTTCAGCCGGGCACCCAGCTCCGGCCACCTACAATTCCGAACGGAATAGGATTACTTCCAGATGCAAGCTGCCACAAGATGGAAGCCTGGCTTCCCTTGGAGCGCCAAAGGCCTCCTACAAACTGACATCAGACACCTGGTCAGCTCACTTTACTTAACCCTTGGAAACAGGCCATCTTTTGTTCCCAAATCCTAATGACGGGCACCCGGTTTTGGCCACCTACAATCCCGAACGGAACAGGATTACATCCAGATGCAAGCTGCCACAAACTGGAAGACTAGCTTCCCTTGGAGGGCCAAAGGCCTCCTACAAACTGACATCAGGCACCTGGGCCGCTGACTTTACTTACCCCTGGAAACAGGCCATCCTTTGTTCCCAACTCCTTCAGCCGGGCACCTGGACTCGGCCACCTACGATCCCAAACGGATCAGGATTTCTTCCTACCAGCTGGAAGGCTGGCTTCCCTTGGAGGGCCAAAGGCCTCCTACACACTGACATCAGGCACCTGGGCAGCTGACTTTACTTACCCCTGAAACAGGCCATCCTTTGTGCTCAACTCCCTCCGCCGGGCACCCTACTCCGACCACCTTCAATCCCAAACGGAACAGGATTTCTTCCAGATGCAAGCTGCCACAATCAGAAAGCTGGCTTCCATGGTGAGAGCCAAAGGCCTCCTACAAACTGACATCAGGCATCTGTTGCAGCTGACTTTACTTACTCCTGGAAACAGGCCATCCTTTGTGCCCAACTCCCTCTGGCGGGCACAAGGCCTCGCCACCTAGGATCCCAAACGAACAGGATTTGTTCCAGACGCAAGCTGCTACCAGCTGGAAGACTTGCTTCCCTTTGGAGGGCCAAAGGCCTCTACAAACTGACATCAGGCACCTGGGCAGCTGACTTTACTTACCTCTGGAAACAGGCCATCCTTTGTGCCCAACTCCCTCAGCGGGGAACCAGGGCCTCGGCCACCTACGATCCCCAAACGGAACAGGATTTCTACCAGATGCAAGCTGCTACCAGCTGGAAGGCTAGCTTCCCTTGGAGGGCCAAAGGCCCTCCTACAAACTGACATCAGGCACCTGGGCAGCTGACTTTACTTACCCTAAAAACAGGCCATCCTTTGTGCCCAACTCCCTCTGCCGGGCACCCGGTTTCGGCCACCTACAATCTTGAATGGAACAGGATTTTTTCCCGATGCAAGCTGCCACAAACTGAGAAGACTACCTTCCCTTGGAGGGCCAAAGGCCTCCTACAAACTGACATCAGGCACCTGGGGCAGCTGACTTTACTTACCCCTGGAAACAGGCCATCCTTTGTTCCCAACTCCTTCAGCCGGGCACCTGGGACTCGGCCACCTACGATCCCAAACGGATCAGGATTTCTTCCAGATGCAAGCTGCTACCAGCTGGAAGGCTGGCTTCCCCTTGGAGGGCCAAAGGGCCTCCTACACACTGACATCAGGCACTGGGCAGCTGACTTTTACTTACCCCTGGAAACGGGCCATCCTTTGTGCCCAACTCCCTCTGGCGGGCACCCTACTCCGACCACCTTCAATCTTGAACGGAACAGGATTTCTTCCAGATGCAAGCTGCCACAAGCTGGAAGGTTAGCTTCCCTTGGAGGGCCAAAGGCCTCCTACAAACTGACATCAGGCACCTGGCAGCTGACTTTACTTAACCCCTGGAAACAGGCCATCTTTTGTGCCCCAACTCCTAATGGACGGGCACCCGGCTTTGGCCACCTACAATCCCGAACGGAACAGGATTACACCCAGATGCAAGCTGCCACAAACTTGAAGACCTAGCTTCCCTTGGAGGGCCAAAGGCCTCCTACAAACTGACATCAGGCACCTGGGCAGCTGACTTTACTATACCCCTGGAAACAGGCCATCCTTTGTGCCCAAAACCCTCTGCCGGGCAACCTGGCCTCGGCCACCTAAAATCCCGAACGGAAACAGGATTTCTTCCAGATGCAAGCTGCCACATGTTGGAAGACCGGCTTACCGTGGAGGGCCAAAGGCCTCCTACAAACAGACATCAGGCACCTGGGCAGCTGACTTTACTTACCCCTGAAACAGGGCCATCCTTTGTGCCCAACTCGCTCTGCCGGGCACCTAGCCGTCGACCACCTACAATCCCGAACGGACAGCATTTCTTCCAGATGCAAGCTGCCACAATCAGAAAGCCTGGCTTCCCAATGGAGAGCCAAAGGCCTCCTACAAACTGACATCAGGCACCTGGGCAGCTGACTTTACTTACCCCTGGAAACAGGCCATCCTTTGTTCCCAACTCCTTCAGCCGGGCAACCTGGACTCGGCCACCTACGATCCCAAACGGATCAGGATTTCTTCCAGATGCAAGCTGCTACCAGCTGGAATGCTGGCTTCCCTTGGAGGGCCAAAGGCCTCCTACACACTGACATCAGACACCTGGGCAGCTGACTTTACTTACCCCTGGAAACAGGCCATCCTTTGTGCCCAACTCCCTCTGCCGGGCACCAGGCCTCGGCCACCTACGATCCCAAACGGAACAGGATTTCTTCCAGATGCAAGCTGCCACAAGCTGGAAGCCTGGCTTCCCTTGGAAGGCCAAAGGCCTCCTACAAACTGACATCAGGCACCTGGGCAGCTGACTTTTCTTACCCCTGGAAACAGGCCATCCTTTGTGCCCAACTCCCTCTGCCGGGCACCCTACTCCGACCACCTACAATCTTGAACGGAACAGCATTTCTTCCAGATGCAAGCTGCCACAAGCTGGAAGGCAAGCTTCCCTTGGAGGGCCAAAGGCCTCCTACAAACTGACATCAGGCACCTGGCAGCTGAATTTACTTAACCCCTGGAAACTGTCCATCTTTTGTGCCCAACTCCTAATGACGGGCACCCGGCTTTGGCCACCTACAATCCCGAACGGAACAGGATTACACCCAGATGCAAGCGGCCACAAACTGGAAGACTAGCTTCCCTTGGAGGGCCAAAGGCCTCCTACAAACTGACATCAGGCACCTGGGCAGCTGACTTTACTTACCCCTGGAAACAGGCCATCCTTTGTGCCCAAATCCCTCTCCCGGGCAACTGGCCTCAGCCACCTACAATCCCGAACGGAACAGCATTTCTTCCAGATGCAAGGTGCCACAAAGTGGAAGACTAGCTTCCCTTGGAGGGCCAAAGGCCTCCTACAAACTGACACCAGGCACCTGGGCAGCTAACTTTACTTACCCCTGGAAACAGGCCATCCTTTGTTCCCAACTCCCTATGCCGGACACCAGGCCTTGGTCACCTACGATCCCAAACAGAAGAGAATTTCTTCCAGATGCAAGCTGCCACAAGCAGGAAGCCTGGCTTCCCTTGGAGGGCCAAAGGCCTCCTACAAACTGACATCAGGCACCTGGCAGCTGACTTTACTTAACCCCTGGAAACAGGCCATCTTTTGTGCCCAACTCCTAATGACGGGCACCCGGCTTTGGCCACCTACAATCCCGAACGGAACAGGATTACACCCAGATGCAAGCTGCCACAAACTTGAAGACTAGCTTCCCTTGGAGGGCCAAAGGCCTCCTACAAACTGACATCAGGCACCTGGGCAGCTGACTTTACTTACCCCTGGAAACAGGCCATCCTTTGTGCCCAAATCCCTCTGCCGGGCAACTGGCCTCGGCCACCTAAAATCCCGAACGGAACAGGATTTCTTCCAGATGCAAGCTGCCACATGTTGGAAGACCGGCTTACCGTGGAGGGCCAAAGGCCTCCTACAAACTGACATCAGGCATCTGGGCAGCTGACTTTACTTACCCCTGGAAACAGGCCATCCTTTGTGCCCAACTCGCTCTGCCGGGCACCTAGCCTCGACCACCTACAATCCCGAACGGAACAGCATTTCTTCCAGATGCAAGCTGCCACAATCAGAAAGCCTGGCTTCCCATGGAGAGCCAAAGGCCTCCTACAAACTGACATCAGGCATCTGGGCCGCTGACTTTACTTACTCCTGGAAACAGGCCATCCTTTGTGCCCAACTCCCTCTGGCGGGCACCAGGCCTCGGCCACCTACGATCCCAAACGGAACAGGATTACATGCAGATGCAAGCTGCCACAAACTGGAAGACTAGCTTCCCTTGGAGGGCCAAAGGCCTCCTACAAACTGACATCAGGCACCTGGGCAGCTGACTTTACTTACCCCTGGAAACAGGCCATCCTTTGTTCCCAACTCCTTCAGCCGGGCACCTGGACTCGGCCACCTACGATCCCAAACGGATCAGGATTTCTTCCAGATGCAAGCTGCTACCAGCTGGAAGGCTGGCTTCCCTTGGAGGGCCAAAGGCCTCCTACACACTGACATCAGACACCTGGGCAGCTGACTTTACTTACCCCTGGAAACAGGCCATCCTTTGTGCCCAACTCCCTCTGCCGGGCACCAGGCCTCGGCCACCTACGATCCCAAACGGAACAGGATTTCTTCCAGATGCAAGCTGCCACAAGCTGGAAGCCTGGCTTCCCTTGGAAGGCCAAAGGCCTCCTACAAACTGACATCAGGCACCTGGGCAGCTGACTTTTCTTACCCCTGGAAACAGGCCATCCTTTGTGCCCAACTCCCTCTGCCGGGCACCCTACTCCGACCACCTACAATCTTGAACGGAACAGCATTTCTTCCAGATGCAAGCTGCCACAAGCTGGAAGGCAAGCTTCCCTTGGAGGGCCAAAGGCCTCCTACAAACTGACATCAGGCACCTGGCAGCTGAATTTACTTAACCCCTGGAAACTGTCCATCTTTTGTGCCCAACTCCTAATGACGGGCACCCGGCTTTGGCCACCTACAATCCCGAACGGAACAGGATTACACCCAGATGCAAGCGGCCACAAACTGGAAGACTAGCTTCCCTTGGAGGGCCAAAGGCCTCCTACAAACTGACACCAGGCACCTGGGCAGCTAACTTTACTTACCCCTGGAAACAGGCCATCCTTTGTTCCCAACTCCCTATGCCGGACACCAGGCCTTGGTCACCTACAATCCCAAACAGAAGAGAATTTCTTCCAGATGCAAGCTGCCACAAGCAGGAAGCCTGGCTTCCCTTGGAGGGCCAAAGGCCTCATAGAAACTGACATCAGGCACCTGGGCAGCTGACTTTACTTACCCCTGGAAACAGGCCATCCTTTGTGCCCAACTCCCTCTGCCGGGCACCTGGCCTCGGCCACCCACGATCCCGAACTGAACAGCATTTCTTCCAGATGCAAGCTGCCACAAGCTGGAAGCCCGGTTTGCCATGGAGGGCCAAAGGCCTCCTGCATACTGACATCAGGCACCTGGGCAGCTGACTCTACTTACCGCTGGATACAGGCCATCCTTTGTGCCCAACTCCCTCTGCCGGGCACCTGGCCTCGGCCACCTACAATCCCAAACGGAACAGAATTTCTTCCAGATGCAAGCTGCCACAAGCTGGAAGCCTGGCTTCCCTTGGAGGGCCAAAGGCCTCCTACAAACTGACATCAGGCACCTGGGCAGCTGACTTTACTTACCCCTGGAAACAGGCCATCCTTTGTTCCCAACTCTTTCAGCCGGGCACCCAGCTCCGGCCACCTACAATCCCGAACGGAATAGGATTACTTCCAGATGCAAGCTGCCACAAGATGGAAGCCTGGCTTCCCTTGGAGCGCCAAAGGCCTCCTACAAACTGACATCAGACACCTGGTCAGCTCACTTTACTTAACCCTTGGAAACAGGCCATCTTTTGTTCCCAAATCCTAATGACGGGCACCCGGTTTTGGCCACCTACAATCCCGAACGGAACAGGATTACATCCAGATGCAAGCTGCCACAAACTGGAAGACTAGCTTCCCTTGGAGGGCCAAAGGCCTCCTACAAACTGACATCAGGCACCTGGGCAGCTGACTTTACTTACCCCTGGAAACAGGCCATCCTTTGTTCCCAACTCCTTCAGCCGGGCACCTGGACTCGGCCACCTACGATCCCAAACGGATCAGGATTTCTTCCAGATGCAAGCTGCTACCAGCTGGAAGGCTGGCTTCCCTTGGAGGGCCAAAGGCCTCCTACACACTGACATCAGGCACCTGGGCAGCTGACTTTACTTACCCCTGGAAACAGGCCATCCTTTGTGCTCAACTCCCTCCGCCGGGCACCCTACTCCGACCACCTTCAATCCCAAACGGAACAGGATTTCTTCCAGATGCAAGCTGCCACAATCAGAAAGCCTGGCTTCCCATGGAGAGCCAAAGGCCTCCTACAAACTGACATCAGGCATCTGTGCAGCTGACTTTACTTACTCCTGGAAACAGGCCATCCTTTGTGCCCAACTCCCTCTGGCGGGCACAAGGCCTCGGCCACCTAGGATCCCAAACGAAACAGGATTTGTTCCAGACGCAAGCTGCTACCAGCTGGAAGACTTGCTTCCCTTGGAGGGCCAAAGGCCTCCTACAAACTGACATCAGGCACCTGGGCAGCTGACTTTACTTACCTCTGGAAACAGGCCATCCTTTGTGCCCAACTCCCTCAGCCGGGAACCAGGCCTCGGCCACCTACGATCCCAAACGGAACAGGATTTCTACCAGATGCAAGCTGCTACCAGCTGGAAGGCTAGCTTCCCTTGGAGGGCCAAAGGCCTCCTACAAACTGACATCAGGCACCTGGGCAGCTGACTTTACTTACCCCTAAAAACAGGCCATCCTTTGTGCCCAACTCCCTCTGCCGGGCACCCGGTTTCGGCCACCTACAATCTTGAATGGAACAGGATTTTTTCCCGATGCAAGCTGCCACAAACTGGAAGACTACCTTCCCTTGGAGGGCCAAAGGCCTCCTACAAACTGACATCAGGCACCTGGGCAGCTGACTTTACTTACCCCTGGAAACAGGCCATCCTTTGTTCCCAACTCCTTCAGCCGGGCACCTGGACTCGGCCACCTACGATCCCAAACGGATCAGGATTTCTTCCAGATGCAAGCTGCTACCAGCTGGAAGGCTGGCTTCCCTTGGAGGGCCAAAGGCCTCCTACACACTGACATCAGGCACCTGGGCAGCTGACTTTACTTACCCCTGGAAACAGGCCATCCTTTGTGCCCAACTCCCTCTGCCGGGCACCCTACTCCGACCACCTTCAATCTTGAACGGAACAGGATTTCTTCCAGATGCAAGCTGCCACAAGCTGGAAGGTTAGCTTCCCTTGGAGGGCCAAAGGCCTCCTACAAACTGACATCAGGCACCTGGCAGCTGACTTTACTTAACACCGCTGGATACAGGCCATCTTTTGTGCCCAACTCCTAATGACGGGCACCCGGCTTTGGCCACCTACAATCCCGAACGGAACAGGATTACACCCAGATGCAAGCTGCCACAAACTTGAAGACTAGCTTCCCTTGGAGGGCCAAAGGCCTCCTACAAACTGACATCAGGCACCTGGGCAGCTGACTTTACTTACCCCTGGAAACAGGCCATCCTTTGTGCCCAAATCCCTCTGCCGGGCAACTGGCCTCGGCCACCTAAAATCCCGAACGGAACAGGATTTCTTCCAGATGCAAGCTGCCACATGTTGGAAGACCGGCTTACCGTGGAGGGCCAAAGGCCTCCTACAAACTGACATCAGGCACCTGGGCAGCTGACTTTACTTACCCCTGGAAACAGGCCATCCTTTGTGCCCAACTCGCTCTGCCGGGCACCTAGCCTCGACCACCTACAATCCCGAACGGAACAGCATTTCTTCCAGATGCAAGCTGCCACAATCAGAAAGCCTGGCTTCCCATGGAGAGCCAAAGGCCTCCTACAAACTGACATCAGGCATCTGGGCCGCTGACTTTACTTACTCCTGGAAACAGGCCATCCTTTGTGCCCAACTCCCTCTGGCGGGCACCAGGCCTCGGCCACCTACGATCCCAAACGGAACAGGATTACATGCAGATGCAAGCTGCCACAAACTGGAAGACTAGCTTCCCTTGGAGGGCCAAAGGCCTCCTACAAACTCACATCAGGCACCTGGGCAGCTGACTTTACTTACCCCTGGAAACAGGCCATCCTTTGTTCCCAACTCCTTCAGCCGGGCACCTGGACTCGGCCACCTACGATCCCAAACGGATCAGGATTTCTTCCAGATGCAAGCTGCTACCAGCTGGAAGGCTGGCTTCCCTTGGAGGGCCAAAGGCCTCCTACACACTGACATCAGACACCTGGGCAGCTGACTTTACTTACCCCTGGAAACAGGCCATCCTTTGTGCCCAACTCCCTCTGCCGGGCACCAGGCCTCGGCCACCTACGATCCCAAACGGAACAGGATTTCTTCCAGATGCAAGCTGCCACAAGCTGGAAGCCTGGCTTCCCTTGGAAGGCCAAAGGCCTCCTACAAACTGACATCAGGCACCTGGGCAGCTGACTTTTCTTACCCCTGGAAACAGGCCATCCTTTGTGCCCAACTCCCTCTGCCGGGCACCCTACTCCGACCACCTACAATATTGAACGGAACAGCATTTCTTCCAGATGCAAGCTGCCACAAGCTGGAAGGCAAGCTTCCCTTGGAGGGCCAAAGGCCTCCTACAAACTGACATCAGGCACCTGGCAGCTGAATTTACTTAACCCCTGGAAACTGTCCATCTTTTGTGCCCAACTCCTAATGACGGGCACCCGGCTTTGGCCACCTACAATCCCGAACGGAACAGGATTACACCCAGATGCAAGCGGCCACAAACTGGAAGACTAGCTTCCCTTGGAGGGCCAAAGGCCTCCTACAAACTGACATCAGGCACCTGGGCAGCTGACTTTACTTACCCCTGGAAAAAGGCCATCCTTTGTGCCCAAATCCCTCTCCCGGGCAACTGGCCTCAGCCACCTACAATCCCGAACGGAACAGCATTTCTTCCAGATGCAAGGTGCCACAAAGTGGAAGACTAGCTTCCCTTGGAGGGCCAAAGGCCTCCTACAAACTGACACCAGGCACCTGGGCAGCTAACTTTACTTACCCCTGGAAACAGGCCATCCTTTGTTCCCAACTCCCTATGCCGGACACCAGGCCTTGGTCACCTACGATCCCAAACAGAAGAGAATTTCTTCCAGATGCAAGCTGCCACAAGCAGGAAGCCTGGCTTCCCTTGGAGGGCCAAAGGCCTCCTACAAACTGACATCAGGCACCTGGCAGCTGACTTTACTTAACCCCTGGAAACAGGCCATCTTTTGTGCCCAACTCCTAATGACGGGCACCCGGCTTTGGCCACCTACAATCCCGAACGGAACAGGATTACACCCAGATGCAAGCTGCCACAAACTTGAAGACTAGCTTCCCTTGGAGGGCCAAAGGCCTCCTACAAACTGACATCAGGCACCTGGGCAGCTGACTTTACTTACCCCTGGAAACAGGCCATCCTTTGTGCCCAAATCCCTCTGCCGGGCAACTGGCGTCGGCCACCTAAAATCCCGAACGGAACAGGATTTCTTCCAGATGCAAGCTGCCACATGTTGGAAGACCGGCTTACCGTGGAGGGCCAAAGGCCTCCTACAAACTGACATCAGGCACCTGGGCAGCTGACTTTACTTACCCCTGGAAACAGGCCATCCTTTGTGCCCAACTCGCTCTGCCGGGCACCTAGCCTCGACCACCTACAATCCCGAACGGAACAGCATTTCTTCCAGATGTAAGCTGCCACAATCAGAAAGCCTGGCTTCCCATGGAGAGCCAAAGGCCTCCTACAAACTGACATCAGGCATCTGGGCCGCTGACTTTACTTACTCCTGGAAACAGGCCATCCTTTGTGCCCAACTCCCTCTGGCGGGCACCAGGCCTCGGCCACCTACGATCCCAAACGGAACAGGATTACATGCAGATGCAAGCTGCCACAAACTGGAAGACTAGCTTCCCTTGGAGGGCCAAAGGCCTCCTACAAACTGACATCAGGCACCTGGGCAGCTGACTTTACTTACCCCTGGAAACAGGCCATCCTTTGTTCCCAACTCCTTCAGCCGGGCACCTGGACTCGGCCACCTACGATCCCAAACGGATCAGGATTTCTTCCAGATGCAAGCTGCTACCAGCTGGAAGGCTGGCTTCCCTTGGAGGGCCAAAGGCCTCCTACACACTGACATCAGACACCTGGGCAGCTGACTTTACTTACCCCTGGAAACAGGCCATCCTTTGTGCCCAACTCCCTCTGCCGGGCACCAGGCCTCGGCCACCTACGATCCCAAACGGAACAGGATTTCTTCCAGATGCAAGCTGCCACAAGCTGGAAGCCTGGCTTCCCTTGGAAGGCCAAAGGCCTCCTACAAACTGACATCAGGCACCTGGGCAGCTGACTTTTCTTACCCCTGGAAACAGGCCATCCTTTGTGCCCAACTCCCTCTGCCGGGCACCCTACTCCGACCACCTACAATCTTGAACGGAACAGCATTTCTTCCAGATGCAAGCTGCCACAAGCTGGAAGGCAAGCTTCCCTTGGAGGGCCAAAGGCCTCCTACAAACTGACATCAGGCACCTGGCAGCTGAATTTACTTAACCCCTGGAAACTGTCCATCTTTTGTGCCCAACTCCTAATGACGGGCACCCGGCTTTGGCCACCTACAATCCCGAACGGAACAGGATTACACCCAGATGCAAGCTGCCACAAACTGGAAGACTAGCTTCCCTTGGAGGGCCAAAGGCCTCCTACAAACTGACATCAGGCACCTGGGCAGCTGACTTTACTTACCCCTGGAAACAGGCCATCCTTTGTGCCCAAATCCCTCTCCCGGGCAACTGGCCTCAGCCACCTACAATCCCGAACGGAACAGCATTTCTTCCAGATGCAAGGTGCCACAAAGTGGAAGACTAGCTTCCCTTGGAGGGCCAAAGGCCTCCTACAAACTGACACCAGGCACCTGGGCAGCTAACTTTACTTACCCCTGGAAACAGGCCATCCTTTGTTCCCAACTCCCTATGCCGGACACCAGGCCTTGGTCACCTACAATCCCAAACAGAAGAGAATTTCTTCCAGATGCAAGCTGCCACAAGCAGGAAGCCTGGCTTCCCTTGGAGGGCCAAAGGCCTCATAGAAACTGACATCAGGCACCTGGGCAGCTGACTTTACTTACCCCTGGAAACAGGCCATCCTTTGTGCCCAACTCCCTCTGCCGGGCACCTGGCCTCGGCCACCCACGATCCCGAACTGAACAGCATTTCTTCCAGATGCAAGCTGCCACAAGCTGGAAGCCCGGTTTGCCATGGAGGGCCAAAGGCCTCCTGCATACTGACATCAGGCACCTGGGCAGCTGACTCTACTTACCGCTGGATACAGGCCATCCTTTGTGCCCAACTCCCTCTGCCGGGCACCTGGCCTCGGCCACCTACAATCCCAAACGGAACAGAATTTCTTCCAGATGCAAGCTGCCACAAGCTGGAAGCCTGGCTTCCCTTGGAGGGCCAAAGGCCTCCTACAAACTGACATCAGGCACCTGGGCAGCTGACTTTACTTACCCCTGGAAACAGGCCATCCTTTGTTCCCAACTCTTTCAGCCGGGCACCCAGCTCCGGCCACCTACAATCCCGAACGGAATAGGATTACTTCCAGATGCAAGCTGCCACAAGATGGAAGCCTGGCTTCCCTTGGAGCGCCAAAGGCCTCCTACAAACTGACATCAGACACCTGGTCAGCTCACTTTACTTAACCCTTGGAAACAGGCCATCTTTTGTTCCCAAATCCTAATGACGGGCACCCGGTTTTGGCCACCTACAATCCCGAACGGAACAGGATTACATCCAGATGCAAGCTGCCACAAACTGGAAGACTAGCTTCCCTTGGAGGGCCAAAGGCCTCCTACAAACTGACATCAGGCACCTGGGCAGCTGACTTTACTTACCCCTGGAAACAGGCCATCCTTTGTTCCCAACTCCTTCAGCCGGGCACCTGGACTCGGCCACCTACGATCCCAAACGGATCAGGATTTCTTCCAGATGCAAGCTGCTACCAGCTGGAAGGCTGGCTTCCCTTGGAGGGCCAAAGGCCTCCTACACACTGACATCAGGCACCTGGGCAGCTGACTTTACTTACCCCTGGAAACAGGCCATCCTTTGTGCTCAACTCCCTATGCCGGGCACCCTACTCCGACCACCTTCAATCCCAAACGGAACAGGATTTCTTCCAGATGCAAGCTGCCACAATCAGAAAGCCTGGCTTCCCATGGAGAGCCAAAGGCCTCCTACAAACTGACATCTGGCATCTGTGCAGCTGACTTTACTTACTCCTGGAAACAGGCCATCCTTTGTGCCCAACTCCCTCTGGCGGGCACAAGGCCTCGGCCACCTAGGATCCCAAACGAAACAGGATTTGTTCCAGACGCAAGCTGCTACCAGCTGGAAGACTTGCTTCCCTTGGAGGGCCAAAGGCCTCCTACAAACTGACATCAGGCACCTGGGCAGCTGACTTTACTTACCTCTGGAAACAGGCCATCCTTTGTGCCCAACTCCCTCAGCCGGGAACCAGGCCTCGGCCACCTACGATCCCAAACGGAACAGGATTTCTACCAGATGCAAGCTGCTACCAGCTGGAAGGCTAGCTTCCCTTGGAGGGCCAAAGGCCTCCTACAAACTGACATCAGGCACCTGGGCAGCTGACTTTACTTACCCCTAAAAACAGGCCATCCTTTGTGCCCAACTCCCTCTGCCGGGCACCCGGTTTCGGCCACCTACAATCTTGAATGGAACAGGATTTTTTCCCGATGCAAGCTGCCACAAACTGGAAGACTACCTTCCCTTGGAGGGCCAAAGGCCTCCTACAAACTGACATCAGGCACCTGGGCAGCTGACTTTACTTACCCCTGGAAACAGGCCATCCTTTGTTCCCAACTCCTTCAGCCGGGCACCTGGACTCGGCCACCTACGATCCCAAACGGATCAGGATTTCTTCCAGATGCAAGCTGCTACCAGCTGGAAGGCTGGCTTCCCTTGGAGGGCCAAAGGCCTCCTACACACTGACATCAGGCACCTGGGCAGCTGACTTTACTTACCCCTGGAAACAGGCCATCCTTTGTGCCCAACTCCCTCTGCCGGGCACCCTACTCCGACCACCTACAATCTTGAACCGAACAGGATTTCTTCCAGATGCAAGCTGCCACAAGCTGGAAGGCTAGCTTCCCTTGGAGGGCCAAAGGCCTCCTACAAACTGACATCAGGCACCTGGCAGCTGACTTTACTTAACCCCTGGAAACAGGCCATCCTTTGTGCCCAACTCCCTCTGCCGGGCACCAGGCCTCGGCCACCTACGATCCCAAACGGAACAGGATTTCTTCCAGATGCAAGCTGCCACAAGCTGGAAGCCTGGCTTCCCTTGGAAGGCCAAAGGCCTCCTACAAACTGACATCAGGCACCTGGGCAGCTGACTTTTCTTACCCCTGGAAACAGGCCATCCTTTGTGCCCAACTCCCTCTGCCGGGCACCCTACTCCGACCACCTACAATCTTGAACGGAACAGCATTTCTTCCAGATGCAAGCTGCCACAAGCTGGAAGGCAAGCTTCCCTTGGAGGGCCAAAGGCCTCCTACAAACTGACATCAGGCACCTGGCAGCTGAATTTACTTAACCCCTGGAAACTGTCCATCTTTTGTGCCCAACTCCTAATGACGGGCACCCGGCTTTGGCCACCTACAATCCCGAACGGAACAGGATTACACCCAGATGCAAGCTGCCACAAACTGGAAGACTAGCTTCCCTTGGAGGGCCAAAGGCCTCCTACAAACTGACATCAGGCACCTGGGCAGCTGACTTTACTTACCCCTGGAAACAGGCCATCCTTTGTGCCCAAATCCCTCTCCCGGGCAACTGGCCTCAGCCACCTACAATCCCGAACGGAACAGCATTTCTTCCAGATGCAAGGTGCCACAAAGTGGAAGACTAGCTTCCCTTGGAGGGCCAAAGGCCTCCTACAAACTGACACCAGGCACCTGGGCAGCTAACTTTACTTACCCCTGGAAACAGGCCATCCTTTGTTCCCAACTCCCTATGCCGGACACCAGGCCTTGGTCACCTACAATCCCAAACAGAAGAGAATTTCTTCCAGATGCAAGCTGCCACAAGCAGGAAGCCTGGCTTCCCTTGGAGGGCCAAAGGCCTCATAGAAACTGACATCAGGCACCTGGGCAGCTGACTTTACTTACCCCTGGAAACAGGCCATCCTTTGTGCCCAACTCCCTCTGCCGGGCACCTGGCCTCGGCCACCCACGATCCCGAACTGAACAGCATTTCTTCCAGATGCAAGCTGCCACAAGCTGGAAGCCCGGTTTGCCATGGAGGGCCAAAGGCCTCCTGCATACTGACATCAGGCACCTGGGCAGCTGACTCTACTTACCGCTGGAAACAGGCCATCCTTTGTGCCCAACTCCCTCTGCCGGGCACCTGGCCTCGGCCACCTACAATCCCAAACGGAACAGAATTTCTTCCAGATGCAAGCTGCCACAAGCTGGAAGCCTGGCTTCCCTTGGAGGGCCAAAGGCCTCCTACAAACTGACATCAGGCACCTGGGCAGCTGACTTTACTTACCCCTGGAAACAGGCCATCCTTTGTTCCCAACTCTTTCAGCCGGGCACCCAGCTCCGGCCACCTACAATCCCGAACGGAATAGGATTACTTCCAGATGCAAGCTGCCACAAGATGGAAGCCTGGCTTCCCTTGGAGCGCCAAAGGCCTCCTACAAACTGACATCAGACACCTGGTCAGCTCACTTTACTTAACCCTTGGAAACAGGCCATCTTTTGTTCCCAAATCCTAATGACGGGCACCCGGTTTTGGCCACCTACAATCCCGAACGGAACAGGATTACATCCAGATGCAAGCTGCCACAAACTGGAAGACTAGCTTCCCTTGGAGGGCCAAAGGCCTCCTACAAACTGACATCAGGCACCTGGGCAGCTGACTTTACTTACCCCTGGAAACAGGCCATCCTTTGTTCCCAACTCCTTCAGCCGGGCACCTGGACTCGGCCACCTACGATCCCAAACGGATCAGGATTTCTTCCAGATGCAAGCTGCTACCAGCTGGAAGGCTGGCTTCCCTTGGAGGGCCAAAGGCCTCCTACACACTGACATCAGGCACCTGGGCAGCTGACTTTACTTACCCCTGGAAACAGGCCATCCTTTGTGCTCAACTCCCTATGCCGGGCACCCTACTCCGACCACCTTCAATCCCAAACGGAACAGGATTTCTTCCAGATGCAAGCTGCCACAATCAGAAAGCCTGGCTTCCCATGGAGAGCCAAAGGCCTCCTACAAACTGACATCTGGCATCTGTGCAGCTGACTTTACTTACTCCTGGAAACAGGCCATCCTTTGTGCCCAACTCCCTCTGGCGGGCACAAGGCCTCGGCCACCTAGGATCCCAAACGAAACAGGATTTGTTCCAGACGCAAGCTGCTACCAGCTGGAAGACTTGCTTCCCTTGGAGGGCCAAAGGCCTCCTACAAACTGACATCAGGCACCTGGGCAGCTGACTTTACTTACCTCTGGAAACAGGCCATCCTTTGTGCCCAACTCCCTCAGCCGGGAACCAGGCCTCGGCCACCTACGATCCCAAACGGAACAGGATTTCTACCAGATGCAAGCTGCTACCAGCTGGAAGGCTAGCTTCCCTTGGAGGGCCAAAGGCCTCCTACAAACTGACATCAGGCACCTGGGCAGCTGACTTTACTTACCCCTAAAAACAGGCCATCCTTTGTGCCCAACTCCCTCTGCCGGGCACCCGGTTTCGGCCACCTACAATCTTGAATGGAACAGGATTTTTTCCCGATGCAAGCTGCCACAAACTGGAAGACTACCTTCCCTTGGAGGGCCAAAGGCCTCCTACAAACTGACATCAGGCACCTGGGCAGCTGACTTTACTTACCCCTGGAAACAGGCCATCCTTTGTTCCCAACTCCTTCAGCCGGGCACCTGGACTCGGCCACCTACGATCCCAAACGGATCAGGATTTCTTCCAGATGCAAGCTGCTACCAGCTGGAAGGCTGGCTTCCCTTGGAGGGCCAAAGGCCTCCTACACACTGACATCAGGCACCTGGGCAGCTGACTTTACTTACCCCTGGAAACAGGCCATCCTTTGTGCCCAACTCCCTCTGCCGGGCACCCTACTCCGACCACCTACAATCTTGAACCGAACAGGATTTCTTCCAGATGCAAGCTGCCACAAGCTGGAAGGCTAGCTTCCCTTGGAGGGCCAAAGGCCTCCTACAAACTGACATCAGGCACCTGGCAGCTGACTTTACTTAACCCCTGGAAACAGGCCATCATTTGTGCCCAACTCCTAATGACGGGCACCCGGCTTTGGCCACCTACAATCCCGAACGGAACAGGATTACACCCAGATGCAAGCTGCCACAAACTTGAAGACTAGCTTCCCTTGGAGGGCCAAAGGCCTCCTACAAACTGACATCAGGCACCTGGGCAGCTGACTTTACTTACCCCTGGAAACAGGCCATCCTTTGTGCCCAAATCCCTCTGCCGGGCAACTGGCCTCAGCCACCTACAATCCCGAACGGAACAGCATTTCTTCCAGATGCAAGCTGCCAGAAACTGGAAGACTAGCTTCTCTTGGAGGGCCAAAGGCCTCCTACAAACTGACATCAGGCACCTGGGCAGCTAACTTTACTTACGCCTGGAAACAGGCCATCCTTTGTTCCCTACTCCCTATGCCGGACACCAGGCCTTGGCCACCTACGATCCCAAACGGAAGAGAATTTCTTCCAGATGCAAGCTGCCACTAGCAGGAAGCCTGGCTTCCCTTGGAGGGACAAAGGCCTCCTACAAACTGACATCAGGCACCTGGGCAGCTGACTTTACTTACCCCTGGAAACAGGCCATCCTTTGTGCCCAACTCCCTCTGCCGGGCATCTGGCCTCGGCCACCCACAATCCCGAACGGAACAGTATTTCTTCCAGATTCAAGCTGCCACAAGCTGGAAGCCTGGCTTCCCTTGGAGGGCCAAAGGCCTCCTACAAACTGACATCAGGCACCTGGGCAGCTGACTTTACTTACCCCTGGAAACAGGCCATCATTTGTGCTCAACTCCCTCTGCCGGGAACCTGGCATCGGCCACCTACGATCCCGAATGGAACAGCATTTCTTCCAGATGCAAGCTGCCACAAACTGGAAGACTTCCTTACCTTGGAGGGCCAAAGGCCTCCTACAAACTGACATCAGGCACCTGGGCAGCTGACTTTACTTACTCCTGGAAACAGGCCATCCTTTGTTCCCAACTCCCTCAGCCGGGCACCAGGCCTCGGCCACCTACGATCCCAAATGGAGCAGGATTACTTCCAGATGCAAGCTGCCACAAGATGGAAGGCTGGGTTCCCTTGGAGGGCCAAAGGCCTCCTACAAATTGACATCAGACACCTGGTCAGCTCACTTTACTTAACCCCTGGAAACAGGCCATCTTTTGTTCCCAACTCCTAATGACGGGCACCCGGCTTTGGCCACCTACAATCCCGAACGGAACAGGATTACATGCAGATGCAAGCTGCCACAAACTGGAAGACTAGCTTCCCTTGGAGGGCCAAAAGCCTCCTACAAACTGACATCAGGCACCTGGGCAGCTGACTTTACTTACCCCTGGAAACAGGTCATCTTTTGTGCCCAACTCGCTCTGCCAGGCACCATGCCTTGGCCACTTACAATCCCGAACGGAACAGCATTTCTTCCAGATGCAAGCTGCCAGAAACTGGAAGACTTCCTTCCTTGGAGGGCCAAAGGCCTCCTACAAACTGACATCAGGCACCTGGGCAGCTGACTTTACTTACCCCTGGAAACAGGCCATCCTTTGTGCCCAACTCCCTCTGCCGGGCACCAGGCCTCAACCACCTACGATCCCAAACGGAACAGGATTTCTTCCAGTTGCAAGCTGCCACAAGCTGGAAGCCACGCTTCCCTTGGAGGGCCAAAGGCCTCCTACAAACTGACATCAGGCACCTGGGCAGCTGACTTTACTTACCCCTAAGAAGACGCCATCCTTTTTATCCAATTCCTTTTGCCGGGCACCCGGTTTCGGCCACCTACAATCCCGAACGGAACAGCATTTCTTCCAGATGCAAGCTGCCACAAACTGGAAGACTAGCTTCCCTTGGAGGGCCAAAGGCCCTCCTACAAACTGACATCAGGCACCTGGGCAGCTGACTTTACTTACCCCTGGAAACAGGCCATCCTTTGTTCCCAACTCCTTCAGCCGGGCACCTGGACTCGGCCACCTACGATCCCAAACGGATCAGGATTTCTTCCAGATGCAAGCTGCTACCAGCTGAAGGCTGGCTTCCCTTGAGGGCCAAAGGCCTCCTACACACTGACATCAGACACCTGGGCAGCTGACTTTACTTACCCCTGGAAACAGGCCATCCTTTGTGCCCAACTCCCTCTGCCGGGCACCAGGCCTCGGCCACCTACGATCCCAAACGGAACAGGATTTCTTCAGAATGCAAGCTGCCACAAGCTGGAAGCCTGGCTTCCCTTGGAAGGCCAAAGGCCTCCTACAAACTGACATCAGGCACCTGGGCAGCTGACTTTTCTTACCCCTGGAAACAGGCCATCCTTTGTGCCCAACTCCCTCTGCCGGGCACCCTACTCCGACCACCTACAATCTTGAACGGAACAGCATTTCTTCCAGATGCAAGCTGCCACAAGCTGGAAGGCAAGCTTCCCTTGGAGGGCCAAAGGCCTCCTACAAACTGACATCAGGCACCTGGCAGCTGAATTTACTTAACCCCTGGAAACTGTCCATCTTTTGTGCCCAACTCCTAATGACGGGCACCCGGCTTTGGCCACCTACAATCCCGAACGGAACAGGATTACACCCAGATGCAAGCTGCCACAAACTGGAAGACTAGCTTCCCTTGGAGGGCCAAAGGCCTCCTACAAACTGACATCAGGCACCTGGGCAGCTGACTTTACTTACCCCTGGAAACAGGCCATCCTTTGTGCCCAAATCCCTCTCCCGGGCAACTGGCCTCAGCCACCTACAATCCCGAACGGAACAGCATTTCTTCCAGATGCAAGGTGCCACAAAGTGGAAGACTAGCTTCCCTTGGAGGGCCAAAGGCCTCCTACAAACTGACACCAGGCACCTGGGCAGCTAACTTTACTTACGCCTGGAAACAGGCCATCCTTTGTTCCCTACTCCCTATGCCGGACACCAGGCCTTGGCCACCTACGATCCCAAACGGAAGAGAATTTCTTCCAGATGCAAGCTGCCACTAGCAGGAAGCCTGGCTTCCCTTGGAGGGACAAAGGCCTCCTACAAACTGACATCAGGCACCTGGGCAGCTGACTTTACTTACCCCTGGAAACAGGCCATCCTTTGTGCCCAACTCCCTCTGCCGGGCATCTGGCCTCGGCCACCCACAATCCCGAACGGAACAGTATTTCTTCCAGATTCAAGCTGCCACAAGCTGGAAGCCTGGCTTCCCTTGGAGGGCCAAAGGCCTCCTACAAACTGACATCAGGCACCTGGGCAGCTGACTTTACTTACCCCTGGAAACAGGCCATCATTTGTGCCCAACTCCCTCTGCCGGGAACCTGGCATCGGCCACCTACGATCCCGAATGGAACAGCATTTCTTCCAGATGCAAGCTGCCACAAACTGGAAGACTTCCTTACCTTGGAGGGCCAAAGGCCTCCTACAAACTGACATCAGGCACCTGGGCAGCTGACTTTACTTACTCCTGGAAAACAGGCCATCCTTTGTTCCCAACTCCCTCAGCCGGGCACCAGGCCTCGGCCACTACGATCCCAAATGGAGCAGGATTACTTCCAGATGCAAGCTGCCACAAGATGGAAGGCTGGGTTCCCTTGGAGGGCCAAAGGCCTCCTACAAATTGACATCAGACACCTGGTAGCTCACTTTACTTAACCCCTGGAAACAGGCCATCTTTTGTTCCCAACTCCTAATGACGGGCACCCGGCTTTGGCCACCTACAATCCCGAACGGAACAGGATTACATGCAGATGCAAGCTGCCACAAACTGGAAGACTAGCTTCCCTTGGAGGGCCAAAAGCCTCCTACAAACTGACATCAGGCACCTGGGCAGCTGACTTTACTTACCCCTGGAAACAGGTCATCCTTTGTGCCCAACTCGCTCTGCCAGGCACCATGCCTTGGCCACTTACAAGCCCGAACGGAACAGCATTTCTTCCAGATGCAAGCTGCCAGAAACTGGAAGACTTCCTTCCTTGGAGGGCCAAAGGCCTCCCTACAAACTGACATCAGGCACCTGGGCAGCTGACTTTACTACCCCTGGAAACAGGCCCATCCTTTGTGCCCAACTCCCTCTGCCGGGCACCAGGCCTCAACCACCTACGATCCCAAACGGAACAGTGATTTCTTCCAGTTGCAAGCTGCCACAAGCTGGAAGCCACGCTTCCTTGGAGGGCCAAAGGCCTCCTACAAACTGACATCAGGCACCTGGGCAGCTGACTTTACTTACCCCTAAGAAGACGCCATCCTTTTTATCCAATTCCTTTTGCCGGGCACCCGGTTTCGGCCACCTACAATCCCGAACGGAACAGCATTTCTTCCAGATGCAAGCTGCCACAAACTGAAGACTAGCTTCCCTTGGAGGGCCAAAGGCCTCCTACAAACTGACATCAGGCACCTGGGCAGCTGACTTTACTTACCCCTGGGAAACAGGCCATCCTTTGTGCCCCAACTCCCTCTGCCGGGCACCATGCCCTTGGCCACCTACAATCCGGAACGGAACAGCATTACTTCCAGATGCAAGCTGCCACAATCAGGAAGCCTGGCTTCCCATGGAGAGCCAAAGGCCTCGTACAAACTGACATCAGGCACCTGGGCAGCTGAATTTACTTACTCCTGGAAACAGGGCCATCCTTTGTGCCCAACTCCCTCTGCCGGGCACTAGGCCTCAACCACCTACGATCCAAAACGGAACAGGATTTTCTTCCAGTTGCAAGCTGCCACAAGCTGGAAGCCAGGCTTCCCTTGGAGGGCCAAAGGCCTCCTACAGAACTGACATCAGGCACCTGGGCAGCTGACTTTACTTACCCCTAAGAAGTAGGCCATCCTTTTTATCCAATTCCTTTTGCCGGGCACCCAGTTTCGGCCACCTACAATCCCGAACGGAACAGGATTTCTTCCAGATGCAAGCTGCCACAAACTGGTAGACTAGCTTCCCTTGGAGGGCCAAAGGCCTCCTACAAACTGACATCAGGCACCTGGGCAGCTGACTTTACTTACCCTGGAAACAGGCCATCCTTTGTTCCCAACTCTTTCAGCCGGGCACCCAGCTCCGGCCACCTACAATCCCGAACGGAATAGGATTACTTCCAGATGCAAGCTGCCACAAGATGGAAGCCTGGCTTCCCTTGGAGCGCCAAAGGCCTCCTAAAAACTGACATCAGACACCTGGTCAGCTCACTTTACTTAACCCTTGGAAACAGGCCATCTTTTGTTCCAACTCCTAATGACGGGCACCCGGCTTTGGCCACCTACAATCCCGAAACGGAACAGGATTACATCCAGATGCAAGCTGCCACAAACTGGAAGACTAGCTTCCCTTGGAGGCCAAAGGCCTCCTACAACTGACATCAGGCAACTGGGCAGCTGACTTTACTTACCCCTGGAAACAGGCCATCCTTTGTGCCACCTCCCTCTGCCGGGCACCTAGCCTCGACCACCCTACAATCCCCAACGGAAACAGCATTTCTTCCAGATGCAAGCTGCCACAATCCAGAAAGCCTGGCTTCCCATGGAGAGCCAAAGGCCTCCTACAAACTGACATCAGGCATCTGGGCCGCTGACTTTACTTACTCCTGGAAACAGGCCATCCTTTGTGCCCAACTCCCTCTGGCGGGCACAAGGCCTCGGCCACCTAGGATCCCAAACGAAACAGGATTTGTTCCAGACGCAAGCTGCTACCAGCTGGAAGACTTGCTTCCCTTGGAGGGCCAAAGGCCTCCTACAAACTGACATCAGGCACCTGGGCAGCTGACTTTACTTACCCCTGGAAACAGGCCATCCTTTGTGCCCAACTCCCTCTGCCGGGCACCAGGCCTCAACCACCTACGATCCCAAACGGAACAGGATTTCTTCCAGTTGCAAGCTGCCACAAGCTGGAAGGCTAGCTTCCCTTGGAGGGCCAAAGGCCTCCTACAAACTGACATCAGCACCTGGGCAGCTGACTTTACTTACCCCTAAAAACAGGGCCATCCTTTGTGCCCAACTCCCTCTGCCGGGCACCCGGTTTCGGCCACCTACAATCTTGAATGGAACAGGATTTTTTCCCGATGCAAGCTGCCACAAACTGGAAGACTACCTTCCCTTGGAGGGCCAAAGGCCTCCTACAAACTGACATCAGGCACCTGGGCAGCTGACTTTACTTACCCCTGGAAACAGGCATCCTTTGTTCCCAACTCCTTCAGCCGGGCACCTGGACTCGGCCACCTACGATCCCAAACGGATCAGGATTTCTTCCAGATGCAAGCTGCTACCAGCTGGAAGGCTGGCTTCCCTTGGAGGGCCAAAGGCCCTCCTACACCTGGACATCAGGCACCTGGGCAGCTGACTTTACTTACCCCTGGAAACAGGCCATCCTTTGTGCCCAACTCCCTCTGCCGGGGCACCCTACTCCGACCACCTACAATCTTGAACCGAACAGGATTTCTTCCAGATGCAAGCTGCCACAAGCTGGAAGGCTAGCTTCCCTTGGAGGGCCAAAGGCCTCCTACAAACTGACATCAGGCACCTGGCAGCTGACTTTACTTAACCCCTGGAAACAGGCCATCCTTTGTGCCCAACTCCCTCTGCGGGCACCAGGCCTCGGCCACCTACGATCCCAAACGGAACAGGATTTCTTCAGATGCAAGCTGCCACAAGCTGGAAGCCTGGCTTCCCTTGGAAGGCCAAAGGCCTCCTACAAACTGACATCAGGCACCTGGGCAGCTGACTTTTCTTACCCCTGGAAACAGGCCATCCTTTGTGCCCAACTCCCTCTGCCGGGCACCCTACTCCGACCACCTACAATCTTGAACGGAACAGCATTTCTTCCAGATGCAAGCTGCCACAAGCTGGAAGGCAAGCTTCCCTTGGAGGGCCAAAGGCCTCCTACAAACTGACATCAGGGCACCTGGCAGCTGAATTTACTTAACCCCTGGAAACTGTCCATCTTTTGTGCCCAACTCCTAATGACGGGCACCCGGCTTTGGCCACCTACAATCCCGAACGGAACAGGATTACACCCAGATGCAAGCTGCCACAAACTGGAAGACTAGCTTCCCTTGGAGGGCCAAAGGCCTCCTACAAACTGACATCAGGCACCTGGGCAGCTGACTTTACTTACCCCTGGAAACAGGCCATCCTTTGTGCCCAAATCCCTCTCCCGGGCAACTGGCCTCAGCCACCTACAATCCCGAACGGAACAGCATTTCTTCCAGATGCAAGGTGCCACAAAGTGGAAGACTAGCTTCCCTTGGAGGGCCAAAGGCCTCCTACAAACTGACACCAGGCACCCTGGGCAGCTACTTTACTTACCCCTGGAAACAGGCCATCCTTTGTTCCCAACTCCCTATGCCGGACACCAGGCCTTGGTCACCTACAATCCCAAACAGAAGAGAATTTCTTCCAGATGCAAGCTGCCACAAGCAGGAAGCCTGGCTTCCCTTGGAGGGCAAAGGCCTCATAGAAACTGACATCAGGCACCTGGGCAGCTGACTTTACTTACCCCTGGAAACAGGCCATCCTTTGTGCCCAACTCCCTCTGCCGGGCACCTGGCCTCGGCCACCCACGATCCCGAACTGAACAGCATTTCTTCCAGATGCAAGCTGCCACAAGCTGGAAGCCCGGTTTGCCATGAGGGCCAAAGGCCTCCTGCATACTGACATCAGGCACCTGGGCAGCTGACTCTACTTACCGCTGGAAACAGGCCATCCTTTGTGCCCAACTCCCTCTGCCGGGCACCTGGCCTCGGCCACCTACAATCCCAAACGGACAGAATTTCTTCCAGATGCAAGCTGCCACAAGCTGAAGCCTGGCTTCCCTTGGAGGGCCAAAGGCCTCCTACAAACTGACATCAGGCACCTGGGCAGCTGACTTTACTTACCCCTGGAAACAGGCCATCCTTTGTTCCCAACTCTTTCAGCCGGGCACCCAGCTCCGGCCACCTACAATCCCGAACGGAATAGGATTACTTCCAGATG
>NW_027094559.1:0-77463 GCF_029207755.1 Chamaea fasciata
CCTGCTGCAGCAGTTGGGAACAAAGGATGGCCTGTTTCCAGGGGTAAGTAAAGTCAGCTGCCCAGGTGCCTGATGTCAGTTTCCAGGTGGCTATTGTTCCTCCATGGGATGCCAGGCTTCCAGCTTGTGGCTGCTTGCATCTGGGAGTAATCCTGTTCCGTTCGGGATTGTAGGTGGCCGAGGCCTGGTGCCCGGCAGAGGGAGTTGGGCACAAAGGATGGCCTGTTTCCAGGGGTAAGTAAAGTCAGCTGCCCAGGTGCCTGATGTCAGTTTGCAGGTGGCTATTGTTCCTCCATGGGATGCCAGGCTTCCAGCTTGTGGCTGCTTGCATCTGGAAGAAATCCTGTTCCGTTTGGGATTGTAGGTGGCCGAGGCCTGGTGCCCGGCAGAGGGAGTTGGGCACAAAGGATGGCCTGTTTCCAGGGGTAAGTAAAGTCAGCTGCCCAGGTGCCTGATGTCAGTTTGTAGCAGGCCTTTGGCCCTCCATGGGAAGACTGGCTGCCAGCTTGTGGCAGCTTGCATCTGGAAGAAATGCTGTTCCGTTCGGGATTGTAGGTGGCCGAGGCCAAATGCCCGGCAGAGGGAGTTGGGCACAAATGATGGCCTGTTTCCAGGGGTAAGTAAAGTTAGCTGCACAGGTGCCTGGTGTCAGTTTGTAGGAGGCCTTTGGCCTTCCAAGGGCAGCTATTCTTCCAGTTTGTGGCAGCTTGCATCTTGAAGAAATGCTGTTCTACTCGGGATTGTAGGTGGCCGAGGTCAGGTGCCTGGTAGAGAGAGTAGGGCACAAATGATGGACTGTTTCCAGGGGTAAGTAAAGTCAGCTGACCAGGTGCCTGATGTCAGTTTGTAGGAGGCCTTGGGCCCTCCATGGGAAGCCAGGCTTCCAGCTTGTGGCAGCTTGCATCTGGAAGAAATCCTGTTCCGTTCGGGATTGTAGGTGGCCGAGGCCTGGTGCCCGGCAAAGGGAGTTGGGCACAATGATGGCCTGTTTCCAGGGGTAAGTAAAGTCAGCTGCCCAGGTGCCTGATGTCAGTTTGTAGGAGGCCTTTGGCCCTCCAAGGCAATCTAGTCTTCCAGTTTGTGGCAGCTTGCATCTGGAAGAAATACTGTTCCGTTCGGGATTGTAGGTGGCCGAGGCCAGGTGCCTGGCAGAGGGAGTTGGGCACAAAGGATGGCCTGTTTTTAAGGGTAAGTACAGTCAGCTGCCCAGGTGCCTGATGTCAGTTTGTAGCAGGCCTTTGGCCCTCCATGGGAAGCCAGGCTTCCAGCTTGTGGCAGCTTGCATCGCGAAGAAATCCTGTTCCGTTCGGGATTGTAGGTGTCCGAGGCCAGGTGCCCAGCAGAAAGAGTTGGGCACAAAGGATGGCCTGTTTCCAGAGGTAAGTAAAGTCAGCTGCCCAGGTGCCTGATGTCAGTTTGTAGCAGGCCTTTTGCCCTCCATGGAAAGACTGGCTGCTAGCTTGTGGCAGCTTGCATCTTGAAGAAATCCTGTTCCGTTTGGGATTGTAGGTGGCCGAGGCCTGGTGCCCTGCTGCAGCAGTTGGGAACAAAGGATGGCCTGTTTCCAGGGGTAAGTAAAGTCAGCTGCCCAGGTGCCTGATGTCAGTTTGTAGGAGGCCTTTGGCCCTCCAAGGGAAGCAAGTCTTCCAGCTTGTGGCAGCTTGCATCGCGAAGAAATCCTGTTCCGTTCGGGATTGTGGGTGGCCGAGGCCAGGTGCCCGGCAGAGGGAGTTCGGCACAAATGATGGCCTGTTTCCAGGGGTAAGTAAAGTCAGCTGCCCAGGTGCCTGATGTCAGTTTGTAGCAGGCCTTTGGCCCTCTATGGGAAGCCAGGCTTCCAGCCTGTGGCAGCTTGCATCTGGAAGAGATCCTGTTCCGTTCGGGATTGTAGGTGGCCAAGGCCAGGTGACCGGCAGAGGGAGTTGGGCACAAATGATGGCCTGTTTCCACGGGTAAGTAAAGTCAGCTGCCCAGGTGCCTGATGTCAGTTTGTAGGAGGCGTTTGGCCCTTCAAGGGAAACTAGTCTTCCAGCCTGTGGCATCTTGCATCTGGAAGAATTCCTGTTCCGTTCGGGATTGTAGGTGGGCGAGGCCAGGTGCCCGGCAGTGGGAGTTGGGCACAAAGGATGGCCTGTTTCCAGCGGTAAGTAAAGTCAGCTGCCCAGGTGCCTGATGTCAGTTTGTAGGAGGCCTTTGGCTCTCCATGGGAAGCCAGGCTTCCAGCTTGTGGCAGCTTGCATCTGGAAGAAATCCTGTTCCGTTCGGGATTGTAGGTGGCCGAGGCCAGGTGCCCGGCAGACGGAGTTGGGCACAAAGGATGGCCTGTTTCCAGGGGTAAGTAAAGTCAGCTGCCCAGGTGCCTGATGTCAGTTTGTAGCAGGCCTTTGGCCCTCCATGGGAAGACTGCCTGCTAGCTTGTGGCAGCTTGCATCTGGAAGAAATGCTGTTCCGTTCGGGATTGTAGGTGGCCGAGGCCAGGTGCCCGGCAGAGGGAGTTGGGCACAAAGGATGGCCTGTTTCCAGGGCTAAGTAAAGTCAGCTGCCCAGGTGCCTGATGACAGTTTGTAGGAGGCCTTTGGCCCTCCATGGGAAGCCAGGCTTCCTGCTTGTGGCAGCTTGCATCTGGAAGAAATCCTGTTCCGTTCGGGATTGTAGGTGGCCGAGGCCTGGTGCCCTGCTGCAGCAGTTGGGAACAAAGGATGGCCTGTTTCCAGGGGTAAGTAAAGTCAGCTGCCCAGGTGCCTGATGTCAGCTTGTAGGAGGCCTTTGGCCCTCCATGGGAAGCCAGGTTTCCAGCCTGTGGCAGCTTGCATCTGGAAGAAATCCTGTTCCGTTCGGGATTGTAGGTGGCCGATGCCAGGTGCCCGGCAGAGGGAGTTGGGCACAAATGATGGCCTGTTTCCGGGGGTAAGTAAAGTCAGCTGCCCAGGTGCCTGATGTCAGTTTGCAGGTGGCTATTGTTCCTCCATGGGATGCCAGGCTTCCAGCTTGTGGCTGCTTGCATCTGGAAGTAATCCTGTTCCGTTCGGGATTGTAGGTGGCCGAGGCCTGGTGCCCGGCAGAGGGAGTTGGGCACAAAGGATGGCCTGTTTCCAGGGGTAAGTAAAGTCAGCTGCCCAGGTGCCTGATGTCAGTTTGCAGGTGGCTATTGTTCCTCCATGGGATGCCAGGCTTCCAGCTTGTGGCTGCTTGCATCTGGAAGAAATCCTGTTCCGTTCGGGATTGTAGGTGGCCGAGGCCTGGTGCCCGGCAGAGGGAGTTGGGCACAAAGGATGGCCTGTTTCCAGGGGTAAGTAAAGTCAGCTGCCCTGGTGCCTGATGTCAGTTTGTAGCAGGCCTTTGGCCCTCCATGGGAAGACTGGCTGCCAGCTTGTGGCAGCTTGCATCTGGAAGAAATGCTGTTCCGTTCGGGATTGTAGGTGGCCGAGGCCAAATGCCCGGCAGAGGGAGTTGGGCACAAATGATGGCCTGTTTCCAGGGGTAAGTAAAGTTAGCTGCACAGGTGCCTGGTGTCAGTTTGTAGGAGGCCTTTGGCCTTCCAAGGGCAGCTATTCTTCCAGTTTGTGGCAGCTTGCATCTTGAAGAAATGCTGTTCTACTCGGGATTGTAGGTGGCCGAGGTCAGGTGCCTGGTAGAGAGAGTTGGGCACAAATGATGGACTGTTTCCAGGGGTAAGTAAAGTCAGCTGACCAGGTGCCTGATGTCAGTTTGTAGGAGGCCTTGGGCCCTCCATGGGAAGCCAGGCTTCCAGCTTGTGGCAGCTTGCATCTGGAAGAAATCCTGTTCCGTTTGGGATTGTAGGTGGCTGAGGCCAGGTGCCCAGGAGAGGAAATTGGGCACAAAGGATGGCCTGTTTCCAGGGGTAAGTAAAGTCAGCTGCCCAGGTGCCTGATGTCAGTTTGTAGGAGGCCTTTGGCCCTCCAAGGGAAGCCAGGCTTCCAGCTTGTGGCAGCTTGCTTCTAGAAGAAATCATGCTTCGTTTGGGATTGTAGCTGGCCGAGGCCTGCTGCCCGGCAGAGGGAGTTGGGCACAAATGATGGCCTGTTTCCAGGGGTAAGTAAAGTCAGCTGCCCAGGTGCCTGACGTCAGTTTGTAGGAGGCCTTTGGCCCTCCAAGGGAAACTAGTCTTCCAGATTGTGGCAGCTTGCATCTGGAAGAAATCCTGTTCCATTCGGGATTGTAGGTGGCCGAGCCCAGGTGCCCGGCAGAGGGAGTTGGGCACAAAGGATGGCCTGTTTCCAGGGGTAAGTAAAGTCAGCTGCCCAGGTGCCTGATGTCAGTTTGTAGGAGGCCTTTGGCCCTCTATGGGAAGCCAGGCTTCCAGCCTGTGGAAGCTTGCATCTGGAAGAAATCCTGTTCCGTTTGGGATCGTAGGTGGCCGAGGCCTGGTGCCCGGCTAAGGGAGTTGGGAACAAATGATGGCCTGTTTCCAGGGGTAAGTAAAGTCAGCTGCCCAGGTGCCTGATGTCAGTTTGTAGGAGGCCTTTGGCCCTCCAAGGCAAGAAAGTCTTCCAGATTGTGGCAGCTTGCATCGCGAAGAAATCCTGTTCCGTTCGGGATTGTAGGTGTCCGAGACCAGGTGCCCGGCAGAAAGAGCTAGGCACAAAGGATGGCCTGTTTCCAGGGGTAAGTAAAGTCAGCTGCCCAGGTGCCTGATGTCAGTTTGTAGGAGGCCTTTGGCCCTCCAAGAGAAGCCAGTCTTCCAGTTTGTGGCAGCTTGCATCTGGAAGAAATCCTGTTCCATTCGGGATTGTAGGTGGCCGAGGCTCGTGCCCGGCATAGGGAGTTGGGCGCAATGATGGCCTGTTTCCAGGGGTGAGTAAAGTCAGCTGCCCAGGTGCCTGATGTCAGTTTGTAGCAGGCCTTTGGCCCTCCATGGGAAGACTGCCTGCTAGCTTGTGGCAGCTTGCATCTGGAAGAAATGCTGTTCCGTTCGGGATTGTAGGTGGCCGAGGCCAGGTGCCCGGCAGAGGGAGTTGGGCACAAAGGATGGCCTGTTTCCAGGGCTAAGTAAAGTCAGCTGCCCAGGTGCCTGATGACAGTTTGTAGGAGGCCTTTGGCCCTCCATGGGAAGCCAGGCTTCCTGCTTGTGGCAGCTTGCATCTTGAAGAAATCCTGTTCCGTTCGGGATTGTAGGTGGCCGAGGCCTGGTGCCCTGCTGCAGCAGTTGGGAACAAAGGATGGCCTGTTTCCAGGGGTAAGTAAAGTCAGCTGCCCAGGTGCCTGATGTCAGTTTGTAGGAGGCCTTTGGCCCTCCATGGGAAGCCAGGTTTCCAGCCTGTGGCAGCTTGCATCTGGAAGAAATCCTGTTCCGTTCGGGATTGTAGGTGGCCGATGCCAGGTGCCCGGCAGAGGGAGTTGGGCACAAATGATGGCCTGTTTCCAGGGGTAAGTAAAGTCAGCTGCCCAGGTGCCTGATGTCAGTTTGCAGGTGGCTATTGTTCCTCCATGGGATGCCAGGCTTCCAGCTTGTGGCTGCTTGCATCTGGGAGTAATCCTGTTCCGTTCGGGATTGTAGGTGGCCGAGGCCTGGTGCCCGGCAGAGGGAGTTGGGCACAAAGGATGGCCTGTTTCCAGGGGTAAGTAAAGTCAGCTGCCCAGGTGCCTGATGTCAGTTTGCAGGTGGCTATTGTTCCTCCATGGGATGCCAGGCTTCCAGCTTGTGGCTGCTTGCATCTGGAAGAAATCCTGTTCCGTTCGGGATTGTAGGTGGCCGAGGCCTGGTGCCCGGCAGAGGGAGTTGGGCACAAAGGATGGCCTGTTTCCAGGGGTAAGTAAAGTCAGCTGCCCAGGTGCCTGATGTCAGTTTGTAGCAGGCCTTTGGCCCTCCATGGGAAGACTGCCTGCCAGCTTGTGGCAGCTTGCATCTGGAAGAAATGATGTTCCGTTCGGGATTGTAGGTGGCCGAGGCCAAATGCCCGGCAGAGGGAGTTGGGCACAAATGATGGCCTGTTTCCAGGGGTAAGTAAAGTTAGCTGCACAGGTGCCTGGTGTCAGTTTGTAGGAGGCCTTTGGCCTTCCAAGGGCAGCTATTCTTCCAGTTTGTGGCAGCTTGCATCTTGAAGAAATGCTGTTCTACTCGGGATTGTAGGTGGCCGAGGTCAGGTGCCTGGTAGAGGGAGTTGGGCACAAATGATGGACTGTTTCCAGGGGTAAGTAAAGTCAGCTGACCAGGTGCCTGATGTCAGTTTGCAGGAGGCCTTTGGCCCTCCATGGGAAGCCAGGCTTCCAGCTTGTGGCAGCTTGCATCTGGAAGAAATCCTGTTCCGTTTGGGATTGTAGGTGGCTGAGGCCAGGTGCCCAGGAGAGGAAATTGGGCACAAAGGATGGCCTGTTTCCAGGGGTAAGTAAAGTCAGCTGCCCAGGTGCCTGATGTCAGTTTGTAGGAGGCCTTTGGCCCTCCAAGGGAAGCCAGGCTTCCAGCTTGTGGCAGCTTGCTTCTGGAAGAAATCATGCTTCGTTTGGGATTGTAGCTGGCCGAGGCCTGGTGCCCGGCAGAGGGAGTTGGGCACAAATGATGGGCTGTTTCCAGGGGTAAGTAAAGTCAGCTGCCCAGGTGCCATATGTCAGTTTGTAGGAGGCCTTTGGCCCTCCAAGGGAAACTAGTCTTCCAGATTGTGGCAGCTTGCATCTGGAAGAAATCCTGTTCCATTCGGGATTGTAGGTGGCCGAGGCCAGGTGCCCGGCAGAGGGAGTTGGGCACAAATGATGGCCTGTTTCCAGGGGTAAGTAAAGTCAGCTGCCCAGGTGCCTGATGTCAGTTTTTAGGAGGCCTTTGGCCCTCTATGGGAAGCCAGGCTTCCAGCCTGTGGCAGCTTGCATCTGGAAGAAATCCTGTTCCGTTTGGGATCGTAGGTGGCCGAGGCCTGGTGCCCGGCTAAGGGAGTTGGGAAAAAAAGATGGCCTGTTTCCAGGGGTAAGTAAAGTCAGCTGCCCAGGTGCCTGATGTCAGTTTGTAGGAGGCCTTTGGCCCTCCAAGGCAAGAAAGTCTTCCAGATTGTGGCAGCTTGCATCGCGAAGAAATCCTGTTCCGTTCGGGATTGTAGGTGTCCGAGACCAGGTGCCCGGCAGAAAGAGCTAGGCACAAAGGATGGCCTGTTTCCAGGGGTAAGTAAAGTCAGCTGCCCAGGTGCCTGATGTCAGTTTGTAGGAGGCCTTTGGCCCTCCAAGAGAAGCCAGTCTTCCAGTTTGTGGCAGCTTGCATCTGGAAGAAATCCTGTTCCATTCGGGATTGTAGGTGGCCGAGGCTCGTGCCCGGCATAGGGAGTTGGGCACAATGATGGCCTGTTTCCAGGGGTAAGTAAAGTCAGCTGCCCAGGTGCCTGATGTCAGCTTGTAGCAGGCCTTTGGCCCTCCATGGGAAGCCTGGCTTCCAGCTTGTGGCAGTTTGCGTCTGGAAGAAATGCTGTTCCGTTCGGGATTGTAGGTGGCCGAGGCTAGGTGCCCGGCAGAGGGAGTTGGGAACAAATGATGGCCTGTTTCCAGGGGTAGGTAAAGTTAGCTGCCCAGGTGCCTGGTGTCAGTTTGTAGGAGGCCTTTGGCCCACCAAGGGAAGCCAGTCTTCCAGTTTGTGGCAGCTTGCATCTGGCAGAAATCCTGTTCCATTCGGGATTGCAGGTGGCCGAGGCCTGGTGCCCGGCAGAGGGAGTTGGGCACAAAGGATGGCCTGTTTCCAGGGGTAAGTAAAGTCAGCTGCCCAGGTGCCTGATGTCAGTTTGTAGTAGGCCTTTGGCCCTCCATGGGAAGCCAGGCTTCCAGCTTGTGGCAGCTTGCATCTTGAAGAAATCCTGTTCCGTTTGGGATTGTAGGTGGCCGAGGCCTGGTGCCCTGCTGCAGCAGTTGGGAACAAAGGATGGCCTGTTTCCAGGGGTAAGTAAAGTCAGCTGCCCAGGTGCCTGATGTCAGTTTGTAGGAGGCCTTTGGCCGTCCAAGGGCAGCTAGTCTTCCAGTTTGTGGCAGCTTGCATCTTGAAGAAATGCTGTTCTACTCGGGATTGTAGGTGGCCGAGGTCAGGTGTCTGGAAGAGGGAGTTGGGCACAAATGATGGACTGTTTCCAGGGGTAAGTAAAGTCAGCTGCCCAGGTGCCTGATGTCAGTTTGTAGGAGGCCTTTAGCCTTCCATGGGAAGCCAGGCTTCCAGCTTGTGGCAGCTTTCATCCGGAAGAAATCCTGTTCCGTTTGGGATTGTAGGTGGCTGAGGCCAGGTGCCCGGCAGAGGAAATTGGGCACAAAGGATGGCCTGTTTCCAGGGGTAAGTAAAGTCAGCTGCCCAGGTGCCTGATGTCAGTTTGTAGCAGGCCTTTTGCCCTCCATGGAAAGACTGGCTGCTAGCTTGTGGCAGCTTGCATCTTGAAGAAATCCTGTTCCGTTTGGGATTGTAGGTGGCCGAGGCCTGGTGCCCTGCTGCAGCTGATGGGAACAAAGGATGGCCTGTTTCCAGGGGTAAGTAAAGTCAGCTGCCCAGGTGCCTGATGTCAGTTTGTAGGAGGCCTTTGGCTCTCCAAGGGAAGCAAGTCTTCCAGCTTGTGGCAGCTTGCATCTCAAAGAAATCCTGTTCCGTTCGGGATTGTGGGTGGCCGAGGCCAGGTGCCCGGCAGAGGGAGTTCGGCACAAATGATGGCCTGTTTCCAGGGGTAAGTAAAGTCAGCTGCCCAGGTGCCTGATGTCAGTTTGTAGGAGGCCTTTGGCCCTCTATGGGAAGCCAGGCTTCCAGCCTGTGGCAGCTTGCATCTGGAAGAGATCCTGTTCCGTTCGGGATTGTAGGTGGCCAAGGCCAGGTGACCGGCAGAGGGAGTTGGGCACAAATGATGGCCTGTTTCCAGGGGTAAGTAAAGTCAGCTGCCCAGGTGCCTGATGTCAGTTTGTAGGAGGCGTTTCGCCCTTCAAGGGAAACTAGTCTTCCAGCCTGTGGCATCTTGCATCTGGAAGAATTCCTGTTCCGTTCGGGATTGTAGGTTGCCGAGGCCAGGTGCACGGCAGTGGGAGTTGGGCACAAAGGATGGCCTGTTTCCAGGGGTAAGTAAAGTTAGCTGCCCAGGTGCCTGATGTCAGTTTGTAGGAGGCCTTTGGCCCTCCATGGGAAGCCAGGCTTCCAGCTTGTGGCAGCTTGCATCTGGAAGAAATCCTGTTCCGTTCGGGATTGTAGGTGGCCGAGGCCAGGTGCCCGGCAGACGGAGTTGGGCACAAAGGATGGCCTGTTTCCAGGGGTAAGTAAAGTCAGCTGCCCAGGTGCCTGATGTCAGTTTGTAGCAGGCCTTTGGCCCTCCATGGGAAGACTGGCTGCTAGCTTGTGGCAGCTTGCATCTGGAAGAAATGCTGTTCCGTTCGGGATTGTAGGTGGCCGAGGCCAGGTGCCCGGCAGAGGGAGTTGGGCACAAAGGATCGCCTGTTTCCAGGGCTAAGTAAAGTCAGCTGCCCAGGTGCCTGATGACAGTTTGTAGGAGGCCTTTGGCCCTCCATGGGAAGCCAGGCTTCCTGCTTGTGGCAGCTTGCATCTTGAAGAAATCCTGTTCCGTTTGGGATTGTAGGTGGCCGAGGCCTGGTGCCCTGCTGCAGCAGTTGGGAACAAAGGATGGCCTGTTTCCAGGGGTAAGTAAAGTCAGCTGCCCAGGTGCCTGATGTCAGTTTGTAGGAGGCCTTTGGCCCTCCATGGGAAGCCAGGTTTCCAGCCTGTGGCAGCTTGCATCTGGAAGAAATCCTGTTTCGTTCGGGATTGTAGGTGGCCGATGCCAGGTGACCGGTAGAGGGAGTTGGGCACAAATGATGGCCTGTTTCCAGGGGTAAGTAAAGTCAGCTGCCCAGGTGCCTGATGTCAATTTGCAGGTGGCTATTGTTCCTCCATGGGATGCCAGGCTTCCAGCTTGTGGCTGCTTGCATCTGGAAGTAATCCTGTTCCGTTCGGGATTGTAGGTGGCCGAGGCCTGGTGCCTGGCAGAGGGAGTTGGGCACAAAGGATGGCCTGTTTCCAGGGGTAAGTAAAGTCAGCTGCCCAGGTGCCTGATGTCAGTTTGCAGGTGGCTATTGTTCCTCCATGGGATTCCAGGCTTCCAGCTTGTGGCTGCTTGCATCTGGAAGAAATCCTGTTCCGTTCGGGATTGTAGGTGGCCGAGGCCTGGTGCCCGGCAGAGGGAGTTGGGCACAAAAGATGGCCTGTTTCCAGGGGTAAGTAAAGTCAGCTGCCCAGGTGCCTGATGTCAGTTTGTAGCAGGCCTTTGGCCCTCCATGGGAAGACTGGCTGCCAGCTTGTGGCAGCTTGCATCTGGAAGAAATGCTGTTCCGTTCGGGATTGTAGGTGGCCGAGGCCAAATGCCCAGCAGAGGGAGTTGGGAACAAAGGATGGCCTGTTTCCAGGGGTAAGTAAAGTTAGCTGCACAGGTGCCTGATGTCAGTTTGTAGGAGGCCTTTGGCCCTCGAAGGGAAACTAGTCTTCCAGTTTGTGGCAGCTTGCATCTGGAAGAAATCCTGTTCCATTCGGGATTGTAGGTGGCCGAGGCCAGGTGCCCGGCAGAGGGAGTTGGGCACAAATGATGGCCTGTTTCCAGGGGTAAGTAAAGTCAGCTGCCCAGGTGCCTGATGTCAGTTTGTAGGAGGCCTTTGGCCCTCTATGGGAAGCCAGGTTTCCAGCCTGTGGCAGCTTGCATCTGGAAGAAATCCTGTTCCATTTGGGATCGTAGGTGGCCGAGGCCAGGTGCCCGGCTAAGGGAGTTGGGAACAAATGATGGCCTGTTTCCAGGGATAAGTAAAGTCAGCTGCCCAGGTGCCTGATGTCAGTTTGTAGGAGGCCTTTGGCCCTCCAAGGCAAGCAAGTCTTCCAGATTGTGGCAGCTTGCATCGCGAAGAAATCCTGTTCCGTTCGGGATTGTAGGTGTCCGAGACCAGGTGCCCGGCAGAAAGAGCTAGGCACAAAGGATGGCCTGTTTCCAGGGGTAAGTAAAGTCAGCTGCCCAGGTGCCTGATGTCAGTTTGTAGGAGGCCTTTGGCCCTCCTAGAGAAGCCAGTCTTCCAGTTTGTGGCAGCTTGCATCTGGAAGAAATCCTGTTCCATTCGGGATTGTAGGTGGCCGAGGCTCGTGCCCGGCAGAGGGAGTTGGGCACAATGATGGCCTGTTTCCAGGGGTAAGTAAAGTCAGCTGCCCAGGTGCCTGATGTCAGCTTGTAGCAGGCCTTTGGCCCTCCATGGGAAGCCTGGCTTCCAGCTTGTGGCAGCTTGCGTCTGGAAGAAATGCTGTTCCGTTCGGGATTGTAGGTGGCCGAGGCCAGGTGCCCGACAGAGGGAGTTGGGAACAAAGGATGGCCTGTTTCCAGGGGTAAGTAAAGTTAGCTGCCCAGGTGCCTGGTGTCAGTTTGTAGGAGGCCTTTGGCCCTCCAAGGGAAGCCAGTCTTCCAGTTTGTGGCAGCTTGCATCTGGCAGAAATCCTGTTCCATTCGGGACTGTAGGTGGCCGAGGCCTGGTGCCCGGCAGAGGGAGTTGGGCACAAAGGATGGCCTGTTTCCAGGGGTAAGTAAAGCCAGCTGCCCAGGTGCCTGATGTCAGTTTGTAGGAGGCCTTTGGCCATCCAAGGGAAGACTGGCTGCTAGCTTGTGGCAGCTTGCGTCTGGAAGAAATGCTGTTCCGTTCGGGATTGTAGGTGGCCTGAGGCCAGGTGCCCGGCAGAGGGAGTTGGGAAAAAAGGATGGCCTGTTTCCATGGGTAAGTAAAATTAGCTGCACAGGTGCCTGGTGTCAGTTTGTAGTAGGCCTTTGGCCCTCCATGGGAAGCCAGGCTTCCAGCTTGTGGCAGCTTGCATCTTGAAGAAATCCTGTTCCGTTTGGGATCGTAGGTGGCCGAGGCCTGGTGTCCTGCTGCAGCAGTTGGGAACAAAGGATGGCCTGTTTCCAGGGGTAAGTAAAGTCAGCTGCCCAGGTGCCTGATGTCAGTTTGTAGCAGGCCTTTGGCCATCCATGGGAAGACTGGCTGCTAGCTTGTGGCAGCTTGCATCTGGAAGAAATGCTGTTCCGTTCGGGATTGTAGGTGGCCTGAGGCCAGGTGCCCGGCAGAGGGAGTTGGGAACAAAGGATGGCCTGTTTCCAATGGTAAGTAAAATTAGCTGCACAGATGCCTGGTGTCAGTTTGTATGAGGCCTTTGGCCGTCCAAGGGCAGCTAGTCTTCCAGTTTGTGGCAGCTTGCATCTTGAAGAAATGCTGTTCTACTCGGGATTGTTGGTGGCCGAGGTCAGGTGTCTGGTAGAGGGAGTTGGGCACAAATGATGGACTGTTTCCAGGGGTAAGTAAAGTCAGCTGCCCAGGTGCCTGATGTCAGTTTGTAGGAGGCCTTTGGCCCTCCATGGGAAGCCAGGCTTCCAGCTTGTGGCAGCTTTCATCTGGAAGAAATCCTGTTCCGTTTGGGATTGTAGGTGGCCGAGGCCACGTGCCCGGCAGAGGAAATTGGGCACAAAGGATGGCCTGTTTCCAGGGGTAAGTAAAGTCAGCTGCCCAGGTGCCTGATGTCAGTTTGTAGGAGGCCTTTGGCCCTCCAAGGGAAGCCAGCCTTCCAGCTTGTGGCAGCTTGCTTCTGGAAGAAATCATGTTCCGTTTGGGATTGTAGGTGGCCGAGGCCTGGTGCCCGGCAGAGGGAGTTGGGCACAAATGATGGCCTGTTTCCAGGGGTAAGTAAAGTCAGCTGCCCAGGTGCCATATGTCAGTTTGTAGGAGGCCTTTGGCCCTCCGAGGGAAACTAGTCTTCCAGTTTGTGGCAGCTTGCATCTGGAAATAATCCTGTTCCGTTCTGGATTGTAGGTGGCCGAGGCCTTGTGCCCTGCTGCTGGAGTTGGAACAAAGGATGGCCTGTTTCCAGGGGTAAGTAAAGTCAGTTGCCCAGGTGCCTGATGTCAGTTTGTAGGAGGCCTTTGGCCCTCCAAGGGAAGCCAGTCTTCCAGTTTGTGGCAGCTTGCATCTGGAAGAAATCCTGTTCCGTTTGGGTTCGTAGGTGGCCGAGGCCTGGTGCCCAGCTGAGGGAGTTGAGAACAAAGGATGGCCTGTTTCCAGAGGTAAGTAAAGTCAGCTGCCCAGGTGTCTGATGTCAGTTTGCAGGTGGCTATTGTTCCTCCATGGGAAGCCAGGCTTCCAGCTTGTGGCTGCTTGCATCTGGAAATAATCCTGTTCCGTTCTGGATTGTAGGTGGCCGAGGCCTTGTGCCCTGCTGCTGGAGTTGGAACAAAGGATGGCCTGTTTCCAGGGGTAAGTAAAGTCAGCTGCCCAGGTGCCTGATGTCAGTTTGTAGGAGGCCTTTGGCCCTCCATGGGAAGCCAGGCTTCCAGCTTGTGGCAGCTTTCATCTGGAAGAAATCCTGTTCCGTTTGGGATTGTAGGTGGCCGAGGCCACGTGCCCGGCAGAGGAAATTGGGCACAAAGGATGGCCTGTTTCCAGGGGTAAGTAAAGTCAGCTGCCCAGGTGCCTGATGTCAGTTTGTAGGAGGCCTTTGGCCCTCCAAGGGAAGCTTGTCTTCCAGTTTGTGGCAACTTGCATCTTGAAGAAATGCTGTTCTGCTCGGGATTGTAGGTGGCCGAGGCCAGGTGCCCGGCAGAGGGAGTTGGGCACAAATGATGGCCTGTATCCAGGGGTAAGTAAAGTTAGCTGCCCAGGTGCCTGATGTCAGTTTGTAGGAGGCCTTTGGCCCTCCAAGGGAAGCTTGTCTTCCAGTTTGTGGCAACTTGCATCTTGAAGAAATGCTGTTCTGCTCGGGATTGTAGGTGGCCGAGGCCAGGTGCCCGGCAGAGGGAGTTGGGCACAAATGATGGCCTGTTTCCAGGGGTAAGTAAAGTCAGCTGCCCAGGTGCCTGATGTCAGTTTGCAGGTGGCAATTGTTCCTCCATCTGAAGCCAGGCTTCCTGCTTTTGGCAGCTTGCATCTGGAAGTAATCCTGTTCCGTTCGGGATTGTAGGTGGCCGGAGCCAGGTGACCTGCTGAGGGACTTGGGTACAAAGGATGGCCTGTTTCCAGGGGTAAGTAAAGTCAGCTGCCCAGGTGCCTGATGTCAGTTTGTAGGAGGCCTTTGGCCCTCCATGGGAAGCCAGGCTTCCAGCTTGTGGCAGCTTGCATCTGGAAGAAATCCTGTTCCGTTTGGGATTGTATGTGGCTGAGGCCAGGTGCCCAGGAGAGGAAATTGGGCACAAAGGATGGCCTGTTTCCAGGGGTAAGTAAAGTCAGCTGCCCAGGTGCCTGATGTCAGTTTGTAGGAGGCCTTTGGCCCTCCAAGGGAAGCCAGGCTTCCAGCTTGTGGCAGCTTGCTTCTGGAAGAAATCATGCTTCGTTTGGGATTGTAGGTGGCCGAGGCCTGGTGCCCGGCAGAGGGAGTTGGGCACAAATGTTGGCCTGTTTTCAGGGGTAAGTAAAGTCAGCTGCCCAGGTGCCATATGTCAGTTTGTAGGAGGCCTTTGTCCCTCCAAGGGAAACTAGTCTTCCAGATTGTGGCAGGTTGCATCGCGAAGAAATCCTGTTCCGTTCGGGATTGTAGGTGTCCGAGACCAGGTGCCCGGCAGAAAGAGCTCGGCACAAAGGATGGCCTGTTTCCAGGGGTAAGTAAAGTCAGCTGCCCAGGTGCCTGATGTCAGTTTGTAGGAGGCCTTTGGCCCTCCGAGAGAAGCCAGTCTTCCAGTTTGTGGCAGCTTGCATCTGGAAGAAATGCTGTTCCATTCGGGATTGTAGGTGGCCGAGGCTCGTGCCCGGCAGAGGGAGTTGGGCACAAAGGATGGCCTGTTTCCAGGGGTAAGTAAAGTCAGCTGCCCAGGTGCCTGATGTCAGCTTGTAGCAGGCCTTTGGCCCTCCATGGGAAGCCAGGCTTCCAGCATGTGGCAGCTTGCGTCTGGAAGAAATGCTGTTCCGTTCGGGATTGTAGGTGGCCGAGGCCAGGTGCCCGGCAGAGGGAGTTGGGCACAAAGGATGGCCTGTTTCCAGGGGTAAGTAAAGTTAGCTGCCCAGGTGCCTGGTGTCAGTTTGTAGGAGGCCTTTGGCCCTCCAAGGGAAGCCAGTCTTCCAGTTTGTGGCATCTTGCATCTGGCAGAAATCCTGTTCCATTCGGGATTGTAGGTGGCCGAGGCCTGGTGCCCGGCAGAGGGAGTTGGGCACAAAGGATGGCCTGTTTCCAGGGGTAAGTAAAGTCAGCTGCCCAGGTGCCTGATGTCAGTTTGTAGGAGGCCTTTGGCCCTCCATGGGAAGCCAGGCTTCCAGCTTATGGCAGCTTGCATCTTGAAGAAATCCTGTTCCGTTTGGGATTGTAGGTGGCCGAGGCCTGGTGCCCTGCTGCAGCAGTTAGGAACAAAGGATGGCCTGTTTCCAGGGGTAAGTAAAGTCAGCTGCCCAGGTGCCTGATGTCAGTTTGTAGCAGGCCTTTGGCCATCCATGGGAAGACTGGCTGCTAGCTTGTGGCAGCTTGCATCTGGAAGAAATGCTGTTCCGTTCGGGATTGTAGGTGGCCGAGGCCAGGTGCCCGGCAGAGGGAGTTGGGAACAAAGGATGGCCTGTTTCCATGGGTAAGTAAAGTTAGCTGCACAGGTGCCTGGTGTCAGTTTGTATGAGGCCTTTGGCCGTCCAAGGGCAGCTAGTCTTCCAGTTTGTGGCAGCTTGCATCTTGAAGAAATGCTGTTCTACTCGGGATTGTTGGTGGCCGAGGTCAGGTGCCTGGTAGAGGGAGTTGGGCACAAATGATGGACTGTTTCCAGGGGTAAGTAAAGTCAGCTGCCCAGGTGCCTGATGTCAGTTTGTAGGAGGCCTTTGGCCCTCCATGGGAAGCCAGCCTTCCAGCTTGTGGCAGCTTGCTTCTGGAAGAAATCCTGTTCCGTTTGGGATTGTAGGTGGCCGTGGCCTGGTGCCCGGCAGAGGGAGTTGGGCACAAATGATGGCGTGTTTCCAGGGGTAAGTAAAGTCAGCTGCCCAGGTGCCTGATGTCAGTTTGTAGGAGGCCTTTGGCCCTTCAAGGGAAACTAGTCTTCCAGTTTGTGGCAGCTTGCATCTGGAAGAAATCCTGTTCCATTCGGGATTGTAGGTGGCCGAGGCCAGGTGCCCGGCAGAGGGAGTTGGGCACAAATGATGGCCTGTTCCCTGGGGTAAGTAAAGTCAGCTGCCCAGGTGCCTGATGTCAGTTTGTAGGAGGCCTTTGGCCCTCTATGTGAAGCCAGGTTTCCAGCCTGTGGCAGCTTGCATCTGGAAGAAATCCTGTTCCGTTTGGGATCGTAGGTGGCCGAGGCCTGGTGCCCGTCTAAGGGAGTTGGGCACAAAGGATGGCCTGTTTCCAGGTGTAAGTAAAGTCAGCTGCCCAGGTGCCTGATGTCAGTTTGTAGGAGGCCTTTGGCCCTCCAAGGCAAGCAAGTCTTCCAGATTGTGGCAGCTTGCATCGCGAAGAAATCCTGTTCCGTTCGGGATTGTAAGTGTCCGAGGCCAGGTGCCCGGCAGAAAGAGTTGGGCACAAAGGATGGCCTGTTTCCAGGGGTAAGTAAAGTCAGCTGCCCAGGTGCCTGATGTCAGTTTGTAGGAGGCCTTTGGCCCTCCAAGGGAAGCCAGTCTTCCAGTTTGTGGCAGCTTGCATCTGGAAGAAATCCTGCTCCGTTTGGGATCGTAGGTGGCCGAGGCCTGGTGCCCGGCAGAGGGAGTTGGGCACAAAGGATGGCCTGTTTCCAGAGGTAAGTAAAGTCAGCTGCCCAGGTGCCTGATGTCAGTTTGCAGGTGGCTATTGTTCCTCCATGGGAAGCCAGGCTTCCAGCTTGTGGCTGCTTGCATCTGGAAATAATCCTGTTCCGTTCTGGATTGTAGGTGGCCGAGGCCTGGTGCCCTGCTGCTGGAGTTGGGAACAAAGGATGGCCTGTTTCCAGGGGTAAGTAAAGTCAGCTGCCCAGGTGCCTGATGTCAGTTTGTAGGAGGCCTTTGGCCCTCCAAGGGAAGCAAGTCTTCCAGTTTGTGGCAGCTTGCATCGCGAAGAAATCCTGTTCCGTTGGGGATTGTGGGTGGTTGAGGCCAGGTGCTCGGCAGAGGGAGTTGGGCACAAATGAGTGCCGGTTTCCAGGGGTAAGTAAAGTCAGCTGCCCAGGTGCCTGATGTCAGTTTGTACCAGGCCTTTGGCTCTCCAAGTGATGCTAGTCTTCCTGTTCAATGTAGCTTTCATCTGGAAAAAATCGTGTTCCGTTCAAGATTGTAGGTTCCCGAAGCCGGCTGCCCGGCAGAGGGAGTTGGGCACAAAGGATGGCCTGTTTCCAGGGTTAAGTAAAGTCAGCTGCCCAGTTGCCTGATGTCAGTTTGTAGGAGGCCTTTGGCCCTCCAAGGGAAGCAAGTCTTCCAGTTTGTGGCAGCTTGCATCGCGAAGAAATCCTGTTCCGTTGGGGATTGTGGGTGGTTGAGGCCAGGTGCTCGGCAGAGGGAGTTGGGCACAAATGAGTGCCGGTTTCCAGGGGTAAGTAAAGTCAGCTGCCCAGGTGCCTGATGTCAGTTTGTACCAGGCCTTTGGCTCTCCAAGTGATGCTAGTCTTCCTGTTCAATGTAGCTTTCATCTGGAAAAAATCGTGTTCCGTTCAAGATTGTAGGTTCCCGAAGCCGGCTGCCCGGCAGAGGGAGTTGGGCACAAAGGATGGCCTGTTTCCAGGGTTAAGTAAAGTCAGCTGCCCAGTTGCCTGATGTCAGTTTGTAGGAGGCCTTTGGCCCTCCATGGGAAGCCAGGCTTCCAGCTTGTGGCACCTTGCATCTGGAAGAAATCCTGTTCAGTTCGGGATTATAGATGGCCGAGGCCAGGTGCCCGGCAGACGGAGTTGGGCACAGAGATGGCCTGTTTCCAGGGGTAAGTAAATTCAGCTGCCCAGGTGCCTGATGTCAGTTTGTAGGAGGCCTTTGGCCCTCCAAGGGAAGCTTGTCTTCCAGTTTGTGGCAACTTGCATCTTGAAGAAATGCTGTTCTGCTCGGGATTGTAGGTGGCCGAGGCCTGGTGCCCGGCAGAGGGAGTTGGGCACAAATGATGGCCTGTTTCCAGAGGTAAGTAAAGTTAGCTGCCCAGGTGCCTGATGTCAGTTTGTAGGAGGCCTTTGGCCCTCCAAGAGCAGCCAGGCTTCCAGCTTGTGGTAGCTTGCATCTTGAAGAAATCCTGTTCTGTTTGGGATCGTAGGTGGCCTAGGCCTGGTGCCCGGCTAAGGGAGTTGGGAACAAAGGATGGCCTGTTTCCAGAAAGAAGTAAAGTCAGCTGCCCAGGTGCCTGATGTCAGTTTGTAGGAGGCCTTTGGCCCTCTAAGGGAATCTAGTCTCCCAGTTTGTAGCAGCTTGCATCTGGAAGAAATCCTGTCCCGTTCGGGATTGTAGGTGGCTGTAGCCGGGTGCCCTGCTGAGGGAGTTGGGCACAAATGATGGCCTGTTTCCAGGGGTAAGTAAAGTCAGCTGCCCAGGTGCCTGATGTCAGTTTGTAGGAGGCCTTTGGCCCTCCAAGAGCAGCCAGGCTTCCAGCTTGTGGCAGCTTGCATCTTGAAGAAATCCTGTTCCGTTTCGGATCGTAGGTGGCCGAGGCCTGGTGCCCGGCTGAGGGAGTTGGGAACAAAGGATGGCCTGTTTCCAGGGGTAAGTAAAGTCAGCTGCCCAGGTGCCTGATGTCAGTTTGCAGGTGGCAATTGTTCCTCCATGGGAAGCCAGGCTTCCAGCTTGTGGCTGCTTGCATCTGGAAATAATCCTGTTCGGTTCGGGACTGTAGGTGGCCGAGGCCTGGTGCCCAGCTAAGGAAGTTGGGCACAAAGGATGGCCTGTTTCCAGGGGTAAGTAAAGTCAGCTGCCCAGGTGCCTGATGTGAGTTTGTAGCAGGCCTTTGGCCCTCCAAGGGAAGCTAATCTTCCAGTTTGTTGCAGCTTGCATCTGGAAGAAATCCTGTTCCGTTCAGGATTGTAGGTGGCCGAGGCCAGGTGCCCGGCAGAGGGAGTTGGGCACAAATGATGGCCTGTTTCAAGGGGTTAGTAAAGTCAGCTGCCCAGGTGCCTTGAATCAGTTTGTAGCAGGCCTTTGGCCCTCCATGGGAAGCCAGGCTTCCAGCTTGTGGCAGCTTGCATCTTGAAGAAATCCTGTTCCGTTTGGGATTCTAGGTGGCCGAGGCCTGGTGCCCTGCTCCAGGAGTTGGGAACAAAGGATGGCCTGTTTCCAGGGGTAAGTAATGTCAGCTGCCCAGGTGCCTGATGTCAGTTTGTAGGAGGCCTTTGGCCCTCCAAGGGAAGCAAGCCTTCCAGTCTGTGGCAGCTTGCATCGCGAAGAAATCCGGTTCCGTTTGGGATCGTAGGTGGCCGAGGCCTGGTGGCCGGCTAAGGGAGTTGGGAACAAAGGATGGCCTGTTTCCAGAAATAAGTTAAGTCAGCTGCCCAGGTGCCTGATGTCAGTTTGTAGGAGGCCTTTGGCCCTCTAAGGGAAGCTAGTCTTCCAGTTTGTGGCAGCTTGCATCTGGAAGAAATCCTGTTCCGTTTGGGATTGTAGGTGGCCATGGCCAGGTGCCCGGCAGAGGGAGTTGGGCAAAAAGGATGGCCTGTTTCCAGGGGTAAGTAAAGTCAGCTGCCCAGGTGCCTGATGTCAGTTTGTAGGAGGCCTTTGGCCCTCCAAGGGAAGCCAGTCTTCCAGTTTGTGGCAGCTTGCATCTGGAAGAAATCCTGTTCCACTCGGGATTGTAGGTGGCCGAGGCCAGGTGCCCGGCAGAGGGAGTTGGGCACAAATGAGGGCCTGTTTCCAGGGGTAAGTAAAGTCAGCTGCCCAGGTGCCTGATGTCAGTTTGTAGCAGGCCTTTGGCTTTTCAAGTGATGCTAGTCTTCCTGTTCAATGCAGCTTGCATCTGGAAAAAATCCTATTCCGTTCAAGATTGTAGGTTCCCGAAGCCGGGTGCCCGGCAGAGGGAGTTGGGCACAAAGGATGGCCTGTTTCCAGGGTTAAGTAAAGTCAGCTGCCCAGGTGCCTGATGTCAGTTTGTAGGAGGCCTTTGGCCCTCCATGGGGAGCCAGGCTTCCAGCTTGTGGCACCTTGCATCTGGAAGAAATCCTGTTCCGTTCGGCATTATAGGTGGCCGAGGCCATGGGCCCGGCAGACGGAGTTGGGCACAAAGATGGCCTGTTTCCAGGGGTAAGTAAAGTCAGCTGCCCAGGTGCCTGATGTCAGTTTGTAGGAGGCCTTTGGCCCTCCATGGGAAGCCAGGCTTCCAGCTTGTGGCAGCTTGCATCTGGAAGTAATCCTGTTCCGTTTGGGGTTGTAGGTGGCCGAGGCCTGGTGCCCGGCAGAGGGAGTTGGGCACAAAGACGGCCTGTTTCCAGGGGTAAGTAAAGTCAGCTGCCCAGGTGCCTGATGTCAGTTTGTAGGAGGCCTTTGGCCCTCCAAGGGAAGCTAGTCTTCCAGTTTGTGGCAGCTTGCATCTGGAAGAAATCCTGTTCCGTTCGGGATTGTAGGTGGCCGAGGCCAGGTGCCCGGCAGAGGGAGTTAAGCACAAATGATGGCGTGTTTCCAGGTGTTAGTAAAGTCAGCTGCCCAGGTGTCTGATGTCAGTTTGTAGCAGGCCTTTGGCCCTCCATGGGAAGCCAGGCTTCCAGCTTGTGGCTGCTTGCATCTGGAAGAAATCCTGTGCGGTCGGGATTGTAGGTGGCCGACGCCAGGTGCCTGGCATAGGGAGTTGGGAATAAAGGATGGCCTGTTTCCAGGGGTAAGTAAAGTTAGCTGCCCAGGTGCCTGATGTCAGTTTGTAGGGGGCCTTTGGCCCTCCAAGGGAAGCTTGTCTTCCAGTTTGTGGCAGCTTGCATCTGGAAGTAATCGTGTTCCGTTCGGGACTGTAGGTGGCCGAGGCCTGGTGCCCGGCAGAGGGAGTTGGGCAAAAAGACGGCCTGTTTCCAGGGGTTAGTAAAGTCAGCTGCCCAGGTGCCTTGAATCAGTTTGTAGCAGGCCTTTGGCCCTCCATGGGAAGCCAGGCTTCCAGCTTGTGGCAGCTTGCATCTTGAAGAAATCCTGTTCCGTTTGGGATTGTAGGTGGCCGAGGCCTGGTGCCCTGCTGCAGGAGTTGGGAACAAAGGATGGCCTGTTTCCAGGGGTAAGTAAAGTCAGCTGCCCAGGTGCCTGATGTCAGTTTGTAGGAGGCCTTTGGCCCTCCAAGGGAAGCAAGCCTTCCAGTCTGTGGCAGCTTGCATCGCGAAGAAATCCCGTTCCGTTTGGGATCGTAGGTGGCCGAGGCCTGGTGGCCGGCTAAGGGAGTTGGGAACAAAGGATGGCCTGTTTACAGAAATAAGTTAAGTCAGCTGCCCAGGTGCCTGATGTCAGTTTGTAGGAGGCCTTTGGCCCTCTAAGGGAAGCTAGTCTTCCAGTTTGTGGCAGCTTGCATCTGGAAGAAATCCTGTTCCGTTTGGGATTGTAGGTGGCCATGGCCAGGTGCCCGGCAGAGGGAGTTGGGCAAAAAGGATGGCCTGTTTCCAGGGGTAAGTAAAGTCAGCTGCCCAGGTGCCTGATGTCAGTTTGTAGGAGGCCTTTGGCCCTCCAAGGGAAGCCAGTCTTCCAGTTTGTGGCAGCTTGCATCTGGAAGAAATCCTGTTCCACTCGGGATTGTAGGTGGCCGAGGCCAGGTGCCCGGCAGAGGGAGTTGGGCACAAAGGATGGCCTGTTTCCAGGGGTAAGTAAAGTCAGCTGCCCAGGTGCCTGATGTCAGTTTGTAGGAGGCCTTTGGCCCTCCAAGGGAAGCCAGGCTTCCAGCTCGTGGCAGCTTGCATCTGGAAGAAATCCTGTTCTGTTTGGGATTGTAGGTGGCCGAGGCCTGGTGCCCGGCAGAGGGAGTTGGGCACAAATTATGGCCTGTTTCCAGCGGTAAGTAAAGTCAGCTGCCCAGGTGCATGATGTCTGTTTTAGGAGGCCTTTGGCTCTCCAAGAGCAGCCAGGCATCCAGCTTGTGGTAGCTTGCATCTTGAAGAAATCCTGTTCTGTTTGGGATTGTAGGTGGCCGAGGCCTGGGGCCCGGCAGAGGGAGTTGGGCACAAAGGATGGCCTGTTTCCAGGGGTAAGTAAAGTCAGCTGCCCAGGTGCCTGATGTCAGTTTGTAGCAGGCCTTTGGCCCTCCAAGGGAAGCTAATCTTCCTGCTTGTTGCAGCTTGCATCTGGAAGAAATCCTGTTCCGTTCAGGATTGTAGGTGGCCGAGGCCAGGTGCCCGGCAGAGGGAGTTGGGCACAAATGATGGCCTGTTTCAAGGGGTTAGTAAAGTCAGCTGCCCAGGTGCCTTGAATCAGTTTGTAGCAGGCCTTTGGCCCTCCATGGGAAGCCAGGCTTCCAGCTTGTGGCAGCTTGCATCTTGAAGAAATCCTGTTCCGTTTGGGATTGTAGGTGGCCGAGGCCTGGTGCCCTGCTCCAGGAGTTGGGCACAAATGATGGCCTGTTTCCAGGGGTAAGTAATGTCAGCTGCCCAGGTGCCTGATGTCAGTTTGTATAAGGCCTTTGGCCCTCCAAGGGAAGCAAGCCTTCCAGTCTGTGGCAGCTTGCATCGCGAAGAAATCCTGTTCCGTTTGGGATCGTAGGTGGCCGAGGCCTTGTGGCCGGCTAAGGGAGTTGGGAACAAAGGATGGCCTGTTTCCAGAAATAAGTTAAGTCAGCTGCCCAGGTGCCTGATGTCAGTTTGTAGCAGGCCTTTGACCCTCCATGAAAAGCCAGGCTCCCAGCTTGTGGCAGCTTGCATCTGGAAGAAATCCTGTTCCGTTTGGGATCGTAGGTGACCGAGGCCTGGTGCCCGGCACAGGGAGTTGGGCACAAATGAGGGCCTGTTTCCAGGGGTAAGTAAAGTCAGCTGCCCAGGTGCCTGATGTCAGTTTGTAGCAGGCCTTTGGCTTTTCAAGTGATGCTAGTCTTCCTGTTCAATGCAGCTTGCATCTGGAAAAAATCCTATTCCGTTCAAGATTGTAGGTTCCCGAAGCCGGGTGCCCGGCAGAGGGAGTTGGGCACAAAGGATGGCCTGTTTCCAGGGTTAAGTAAAGTCAGCTCCCCAGGTGCCTGATGTCAGTTTGTAGGAGGCCTTTGGCCCTCCATGGGAAGCCAGGCTTCCAGCTTGTGGCACCTTGCATCTGGAAGAAATCCTGTTCCGTTCGGCATTATAGGTGGCCGAGGCCATGGGCCCGGCAGACGGAGTTGGGCACAAAGATGGCCTGTTTCCAGGGGTAAGTAAAGTCAGCTGCCCAGGTGCCTGATGTCAGTTTGTAGGAGGCCTTTGGCCCTCCATGGGAAGCCAGGCTTCCAGCTTGTGGCAGCTTGCATCTGGAAGTAATCCTGTTCCGTTTGGGGTTGTAGGTGGCCGAGGCCTGGTGCCCGGCAGAGGGAGTTGGGCACAAAGACGGCCTGTTTCCAGGGGTAAGTAAAGTCAGCTGCCCAGGTGCCTGATGTCAGTTTGTAGGAGGCCTTTGGCCCTCCAAGGGAAGCTAGTCTTCCAGTTTGTGGCAGCTTGCATCTGGAAGAAATCCTGTTCCGTTCGGGATTGTAGGTGGCCGAGGCCAGGTGCCCGGCAGAGGGAGTTAAGCACAAATGATGGCGTGTTTCCAGGTGTTAGTAAAGTCAGCTGCCCAGGTGTCTGATGTCAGTTTGTAGCAGGCCTTTGGCCCTCCATGGGAAGCCAGGCTTCCAGCTTGTGGCTGCTTGCATCTGGAAGAAATCCTGTGCGGTCGGGATTGTAGGTGGCCGACGCCAGGTGCCTGGCAGAGGGAGTTGGGAATAAAGGATGGCCTGTTTCCAGGGGTAAGTAAAGTTAGCTGCCCAGGTGCCTGATGTCAGTTTGTAGGGGGCCTTTGGCCCTCCAAGGGAAGCTTGTCTTCCAGTTTGTGGCAGCTTGCATCTGGAAGTAATCCTGTTCCGTTCGGGACTGTAGGTGGCCGAGGCCTGGTGCCCGGCAGAGGGAGTTGGGCAAAAAGACGGCCTGTTTCCAGGGGTAAGTAAAGTCAGCTGCCCAGGTGCCTGATGTCAGTTTGTAGGAGGCCTTTGGCCCTCCAAGGGAAGCTAGTCTTCCCGTTTGTGGCAGCTTGCATCTGGAAGAAATCCTGTTCCGTTCGGGATTGTAGGTGGCCGAGGCCTGGTGCCCGGCAGAGGGAGTTGGGCACAAATGATGGCCTGTTTCCAGGGGTTAGTAAAGTCAGCTGCCCAGGTGTCTGATGTCAGTTTGTAGCTGGCCTTTGGCCCTCCATGGGAAGCCAGGCTTCCAGCTTGTGGCAGCTTGCATCTGGAAGAAATACTGTTCCGTTCAGGATTGTAGGTGGCCGAGGACAGGTGCCTGGCAGAGGGAGTTGGGCACAAAGGATGGCCTGTTTCCAGGGGTAAGTAAAGTTAGCTGCCCAGGTGCTTGATGTCAGTTTGTAGGAGGCCTTTGTCCCTCCAAGGGAAGCTTGTCTTCCAGTTTGTGGCAACTTGCATCTTGAAGAAATGCTGTTCTGCTCGGGATTGTAGGTGGCCGAGGCCAGGTGCCCGGCAGAGGGAGTTGGGCACAAATGATGGCCTGTTTCCAGGGGTAAGTAAAGTCAGCTGCCCAGGTGCCTGATGTCAGTTTGCAGGTGGCAATTGTCCCTCCAAGGGAAGCTTGTCTTCCAGTTTGTGGCAACTTGCATCTTGAAGAAATGCTGTTCCGTTCGGGATTGTAGGTGGCCGGAGCCAGGTGCCCTGCTGAGGGAGTTGGGTACAAAGGATGGCCTGTTTCCAGGGGTAAATAAAGTCAGCTGCCCAGGTGCCTGATGTCAGTTTGTAGTAGGCCTTTGGCTCTCCAAGGGAAGCCAGGCTTCCAGCTTGTGGCAGCTTGCATCTGGAAGAAATCCTGTTCCGTTTGGGATTGTAGATGGCCGAGCCCTGGTGCCCGGCAGAGGGAGTTGGGCACAAAGGATGGCCTGTTTCCAGGGGTAAGTAAAGTCAGCTGCCCAGGTGCCTGATGTCAGTTTGTAGGAGGCCTTTGGCCCTCTAAGGGAAGCAAGTCTTCCAGTTTGTGGCAGCTTGCATTTGGAAGAAATGCTGTTCCGTTCGGGTTTATAGGTGGCCGAGGCCTGGTGCCCGGCAGAGGGAGTTGGGCACAAATGATGGCCTGTTTCCAAGGGTAAGTACAGTCAGCTGCCCAGGTGCCTGATGTCAGTTTTTAGCAGGCCTTTGGCCCACTAAGGGAAGGTAGTCTTCCAGTTTGTGGCAGCTTGCATCTGGAAGAAATCCTGTTCCGTTCGGGATTGTAGGTGGCCGAAGCCAGGTGCCCGGCGCAGGGAGGTGGGAACATAGGATGGCCAGTTTCCAGGGGTAAGTAAAGTCAGCTGCCCAGGTGCCTGATGTCAGTTTTAGGAGGCCTTTGGCCCTCCAAGAGCAGCCAGGCTTCCAGCTTGTGGTAGCTTGCATCTTGAAGAAATCCTGTTCTGTTTGGGATCGTAGGTGGCCGAGGCCTGGTGCCCGGCAGAGGGAGTTGGGAACAAAGGATGGCCTGTTTCCAGAAAGAAGTAAAGTCAGCTGCCCAGGTGCCTGATGTCAGTTTGTAGGAGGCCTTTGGCCCTCTACGGGAATCTAGTCTCCCAGTTTGTAGCAGCTTGCATCTGGAAGAAATCCTGTCCCGTTCGGGATTGTTGGAGGCTGTAGCCGGGTGCCCTGCTGAGGGAGTTGGGCACAAATGATGGCCTGTTTCCAGGGGTAAGTAAAGTCAGCTGCCCAGGTGCCTGATGTCAGTTTGTAGGAGGCCTTTGGCCCTCCAAGAGCAGCCAGGCTTCCAGCTTGTGGCAGCTTGCATCTGGAAGAAATCCTGTTCCGTTTCGGATCGTAGGTGGCCGAGGCCTGGTGCCCGGCTGAGGGAGTTGGGAACAAAGGATGGCCTGTTTCCAGGGGTAAGTAAAGTCAGCTGCCCAGGTGCCTGATGTCAGTTTGCAGGTGGCAATTGTTCCTCCATGGGAAGCCAGCCTTCCAGCTTGTGGCTGCTTGCATCTGGAAATAATCCTGTTCCGTTCGGGACTGTAGGTGGCCGAGGCCTGGGGCCCGGCAGAGGGAGTTGGGCACAAAGGATGGCCTGTTTCCAGAAATAAGTAAAGTCAGCTGCCCAGGTGCCTGATGTCAGTTTGTAGCAGGCCTTTGGCCCTCCAAGGGAAGCTAATCTTCCAGTTTGTTGCAGCTTGCATCTGGAAGAAATCCTGTTTCGTTCAGGATTGTAGGTGGCCGAGGCCAGGTGCCCGGCAGAGGGAGTTGGGCACAAGTGATGGCCTGTTTCAAGGGGTTAGTAAAGTCAGCTGCCCAGGTGCCTTGAATCAGTTTGTAGCAGGCCTTTGGCCCTCCATGGGAAGCCAGGCTTCCAGCTTGTGGCAGCTTGCATCTTGAAGAAATCCTGTTCCGTTTGGGATTGTAGGTGGCCGAGGCCTGGTGCCCTGCTCCAGGAGTTGGGAACAAAGGATGGCCTGTTTCCAGGGGTAAGTAATGTCAGCTGCCCAGGTGCCTGATGTCAGTTTGTAGGAGGCCTTTGGCCCTCCAAGGGAAGCAAGCCTTCCAGTCTGTGGCAGCTTGCATCGCGAAGAAATCCTGTTCCGTTTGGGATCGTAGGTGGCCAAGGCCTGGTGGCCGGCTAAGGGAGTTGGGAACAAAGGATGGCCTGTTTCCAGAAATAAGTTAAGTCAGCTGCCCATGTGCCTGATGTCAGTTTGTAGGAGGCCTTTGGCCCTCTAAGGGAAGCTAGTCTTCCAGTTTGTGGCAGCTTGCATCTGGAAGAAATCCTGTTCCGTTTGGGATTGTAGGTGGCCGTGGCCAGGTGCCCGGCAGAGGGAGTTGGGCAAAAAGGATGGCCTGTTTCCAGGGGTAAGTAAAGTCAGCTGCCCAGGTGCCTGATGTCAGTTTGTAGGAGGCCTTTGGCCCTCCAAGGGAAGCCAGTCTTCCAGTTTGTGGCAGCTTGCATCTGGAAGAAATCCTGTTCCATTCGGGATTGTAGGTGGCCGAGGCCAGGTGCCCGGCAGAGGGAGTTGGGCACAAAGGATGGCCTGTTTCCAGGGGTAAGTAAAGTCAGCTGCCCAGGTGCCTGATGTCAGTTTGTAGGAGGCCTTTGGCCCTCCAAGGGAAGCCAGGCTTCCAGTTTGTGTCAGCTTGCATCTGGAAGAAATCCTGTTCCGTTCGGGAATGTAGGTGGCCGAGGCCAGGTGCCCGGCAGAGGAAATTGGGCACAAAGGATGGCCTGTTTCCAGGGGTAAGTAAAGTCAGCTGCCCAGGTGCCTGATGTCAGTTTGTAGGAGGCCTTTGGCCCTCCAAGGGAAGCCAGGCTTCCAGCTCGTTGCAGCTTGCATCTGGAAGAAATCCTGTTCTGTTTGGGATTGTAGGTGGCCGAGGCCTGGTGCCCGGCAGAGGGAGTTGGGCACAAATTATGGCCTGTTTCCAGCGGTAAGTAAAGTCAGCTGCCCAGGTGCCTGATGTCAGTTTTAGGAGGCCTTTGGCCCTCCAAGAGCAGCCAGGCTTCCAGCTTGTGGTAGCTTGCATCTTGAAGAAATCCTGTTCTGTTTGGGATTGTAGGTGGCCGAGGCCAGGTGCCCGGCAGAGGGAGTTGGGCACAAATGAGGGCCTGTTTCCAGGGGTAAGTAAAGTCAGCTGCCCAGGTGCCTGATGTCAGTTTGTAGGAGGCCTTTGGCCCTCCAAGGGAAGCTAATCTTCCAGTTTGTGGCAGCTTGCATCTGAAAGAAATCCTGTTCCGTTCGGGATTGTAGGTGGCAGAAGCCAGGTGCCCGGCAGAGGGAGTTGGGCACAAATGATGGCCTGTTTCCAGAGGTTAGTAAAGTCAGCTGCCCAGGTGCCTTGAATCAGTTTGTAGCAGGCCTTTGGCCCTCCATGGGAAGCCAGGCTTCCAGCTTGTGGCAGCTTGAATCTTGAAGAAATCCTGTTTTGTTTGGGATTGTAGGTGGCCGAAGCCAGGTGCCCGGCACAGGGAGTTGGGAACATAGGATGGCCAGTTTCCAGGGGTAAGTAAAGTCAGCTGCCCAGGTGCCTGATGTCAGTTTGTAGCAGGCCTTTGGCCCTCCAAGGGAAGCTAGTCTTCATGTTTGTGGCAGCTTGCATCTTGAAGAAATCCTGTTCCGTTCGGGATTGCAGGTGGCCGAGGCCTGGTGCCCGGCAGAGGGAGTTGGGCACAAATGATGGTCTGTTTCCAGGGGTTAGTTAAGTCAGCTGCCCAGGTGTCTGATGTCAGTTTGTAGCAGGCCTTTGGCCCTCCATGGGAAGCCAGGCTTCCAGCTTGTGGCAGCTTGCATCTGGAAGAAATCCTGTTCCGTTCGGGATTGTAGGTGGCCGAGGCCAGGTGCCTGGCAGAGGGAGTTGGGCACAAAGGATGGCCTGTTTCCAGGGGTAAGTAAAGTCAGCTGCCCAGGTGCCTGATGTCAGTTTGTAGGAGGCCTTTGTCCCTCCAAGGGAAGCTTGTCTTCCAGTTAGTGGCAACTTGCATCTTGAAGAAATGCTGTTCTGCTCGGGATTGTAGGTGGCCGAGGCCAGGTGCCCGGCAGAGGGAGTTGGGCACAAATGATGGCCTGTTTCCAGCGGTAAGTAAAGTCAGCTGCCCAGGTGCCTGATGTCAGTTTGCAGGTGGCAATTGTTCCTCCATGGGAAGCCAGGCTTCCTGCTTGTGGCAGCTTGCATCTGGAAGTAATCCTGTTCCGTTCGGGATTGTAGGTGGCCGGAGCCAGGTGCCCTGCTGAGGGAGTTGGGTACAAAGGATGGCCTGTTTCCAGGGGTAAATAAAGTCAGCTGCCCAGGTGCCTGATGTCAGTTTGTAGTAGGCCTTTGGCTCTCCAAGGGAAGCCAGGCTTCCAGCTTGTGGCAGCTTGCATCTGGAAGAAATCCTGTTCCGTTCGGTATTGTAGGTGGCCGAGGCCTGGTGCCCGGCAGAGGGAGTTGGGCACAAATGATGGCCTGTTTCCAGGGGTAAGTAAAGTCAGCTGCCCAGGTGCCTGATGTCAGTTTTAGGAGGCCTTTGGCCCTCCAAGAGCAGCCAGGCTTCCAGCTTGTGGTAGCTTGCATCTTGAAGAAATCCTGTTCTGTTTGGGATCGTAGGTGGCCGAAGCCTGGTGCCCGGCAGAGGGAGTTGGGAACAAAGGATGGCCTGTTTCCATGGATAAGTAAAGTTAGCTGCACAGGTGCCTGGTGTCAGTTTGTAGGAGGCCTTTGGCCGTCCAAGGGCAGCTAGTCTTCCAGTTTGTGGAAGCTTGCATCTTGAAGAAATGCTGTTCTACTCGGGATTGTAGGTGGCCGAGGTCAGGTGCCTGGTAGAGGGAGTTGGGCACAAATGATGGACTGTTTCCAGGGGTAAGTAAAGTCAGCTGCCCAGGTGCCTGATGTCAGTTTGTAGGAGGCCTTTGGCCCTCCATGGGAAGCCAGGCTTGAAGCTTGTGGCAGCTTTCATCTGGAAGAAATCCTGTTCCGTTTGGGATTATAGGTGGCTGAGGCCAGGTGCCCGGTAGAGGAAATTAGGCACAAAGGATGGCCTGTTTCCAGGGGTAAGTAAAGTCAGCTGCCCAGGTGCCTGATGTCAGTTTGTAGGAGGCCTTTGGCCCTCCAAGGGAAGCCAGCCTTCCAGCTTGTGGCAGCTTGCTTCTGGAAGAAATCATGTTCCGTTTGGGATTGTAGGTGGCCGAGGCCTGGTGCCCGGCAGAGGGAGTTGGGCACAAATGATGGCCTGTTTCCAGGGGTAAGTAAAGTCAGCTGCCCAGGTGCCTGATGTCAGTTTGTAGGAGGCCTTTGGCCCTTCAAGGGAAACTAGTCTTCCAGTTTGTGGCAGCTTGCATCTGGAAGAAATCCTGTTCCGTTTAGGATCGTAGGTGGCCGAGGCCAGGTGTTCGGCAGAGGGAGTTGGGCACAAAGGATGGCCTGTTTCCAGGGGTAAGTAAAGTCAGCTGCCCAGGTGCCTGATGTCAGTTTGTAGGAGGCCTTTGGCCCTCCATGGGAAGCCAGGTTTCCAGCCTGTGGCAGCTTGCATCTGGAAGAAATCCTGTTCCGTTTGGGATCGTAGGTGGCCGAGGCCTGGTGCCCGGCTAAGGGAGTTGGGCACAAAGGATGGCCTGTTTCCATGGGTAAGTAAAGTCAGCTGCCCAGGTGCCTGATGTCAGTTTGTAGGAGGCCTTTGGCCCTCCAAGGCAAGTAAGTCTTCCAGATTGTGGCAGCTTGCATCGCGAAGAAATCCTGTTCCGTTCGGGATTGTAGGTGTCGGAGGCCAGGTGCCCGGCAGAAAGAGTTGGGAACAAAGGATGGCCTGTTTCCAGGGGTAAGTAAAGTCAGCTGCCCAGGTGCCTGATGTCAGTTTGTAGGAGGCCTTTGGCCCTCCAAGGGAAGCCAGTGTTCCAGTTTGTGGCAGCTTGCATCTGGAAGAAATCCTGTTCCATTCGGGATTGTAGGTGGCCGAGGCCTGGTGCCCGGCAGAGGGAGTTGGGCACAAAGGATGGCCTGTTTCCAGGGGTAAGTAAAGTCAGCTGCCAAGGTGCCTGATGTCAGTTTGTAGCAGGCCTTTGGCCTTCCATGGGAAGCAAGGCTTCCAGCTTGTGGCAGCTTGCATCTGGAAGAAATCCTGTTCCGTTCGGGATTGTAGGTGGCCGAGGCCAGGTGCCCGGCAGAGGAAACTGGTCACAAAGGATGGCCTGTTTCCAGGAGTAAGTAAAGTCAGCTGCCCAGGTGCCTGATGTCAGTTTGCAGGTGGCAATTGTTCCTCCATGGGAAGCCAGGCTTCCTGCTTGTGGCAGCTTGCATCTGGAAGTAATCCTGTTCCGTTCGGGATTGTAGGTGGCCGGAGCCAGGTGCCCTGCTGAGGGAGTTGGGTACAAATGATGGCCTGTTTCCAGGGGTAAGTAAAGTCAGCTGCCCAGGTGCCTGATGTCAGTTTGTAGCAGGCGTTTGGCTTTTCAAGTGATGCTAGTCTTCCTGTTCAATGCAGCTTGCATCTGGAAAAAATCCTCTTCCGTTCAAGATTGTAGGTTCCCGAAGCCGGGTGCCCGGCAGAGGGATTTGGGCACAAAGGATGGCCTGTTTCCAGGGTTAAGTAAAGTCAGCTCCCCAGGTGCCTGATGTCAGTTTGTAGGAGGCCTTTGGCCCTCCATGGGAAGCCAGGCTTCCAGCTTGTGGCACCTTGCATCTGGAAGAAATCCTGTTCCGTTCGGCATTATAGGTGGCCGAGGCCATGTGCCCGGCAGACGGAGTTGGGCACAAAGATGGCCTGTTTCCAGGGGTAAGTAAAGTCAGCTGCCCAAGTGCCTGATGTCAGTTTGTAGGAGGCCTTTGGCCCTCCATGGGAAGCCAGGCTTCCTGCTTGTGGCTGCTTGCATCTGGGAGAAATCCTGTGCGGTCGGGATTGTAGGTGGCCGAGGCCAGGTGCCCGGCAGAGGGAGTTGGGAATAAAGGATGGCCTGTTTCCAGGGGTAAGTAAAGTCAGCTGCCCAGGTGCCTGATGTCAGTTTGTAGGAGGCCTTTGGCCCTCCAAGGGAAGCCAGCCTTCCAGCTTGTGGCAGCTTGCATCGCGAAGAAATCCTGATCCGTTTGGGATCGTAGGTGGCCGAGGCCTGGTGCCCGGCAGAGGGAGTTGGGCACAAATGATGGCCTGTTTCCAGGGCTAAGTAAAATCAGCTGCCCAGGTGCCTGGTGTCAGTTTGTAGGAGGCCTTTGGCCCTCCAAGGGAAGCTAGTCTTCCAGTTTGTGGTAGCTTGCATGTTGAAGAAATCCTGTTCCGTTTGGGATTGTAGGTGGCCGAGGCCAGGTGCCGGGCCGAGGGAATTGGGAACAAAGGATGGCCTGTTTCCAGGGGTAAGTAAAGTCAGATGCCCAGGTGCCTGATGTCAGTTTGTAGCGGGCCTTTGGCCCTCCAAGGGAAGCCAGGCTTCTTGCTTGTGGCAGCTTGCATCTGGAAGAAATCCTGTTCCGTTCTGGATTGTATGTGGCCAGAGCCGGGTGCCCTGCTGAGGGAGTAGGGAACAAATGATGGCCTGTTTCCAGGGGTAAGTAAAGTCAGCTGCCCAGGTGCCTGGTGTCAGTTTGTAGGAGGCCTTTGGCCCTCCAAGGGAAGCAAGTTTACCAGTTTGTGGCAGCTTGCATCTGGAAGAAATCCTGTTCCGTTCGGGATTGTGGGTGGCCGAGGCCAGGTGCCCGGCAGAGGGAGTTGGGCACAAATGATGGCCTGTTTCCAGGGATTAGTAAAGTCAGCTGCCCAGGTGCCTGATGTCAGTTTGCAGCAGGCCTTTGACCCTCCTTGGGAAGCCAGGCTTCCAGCTTGTGGCAGCTTGCATCTGGAAGTAATCCTGTTCCGTTCGGGATTGTAGGTGGCCGAGGCCTGGTGCCCGGCAGAGGGAGTTGGGCACAAAGACGGCCTGTTTCCAGGGGGAGGTAAAGTCAGCTGCCCAGGTGCCTGATGTCAGTTTGTAGGAGGCCTTTGGCCCTCCAAGGGAAGCTAGTCTTCCAGTTTGTGGCAGCTTGCATCTGGTAGAAATGCTGTTCCGTTCAAGATTTTAGGTGGCGGAGGCCAGGTGCCCGGCATAGGGAGTTGGGCACAAATGATGGCCTGTTTCCAGGGGTAAGTAAAGTCAGCTGCCCAGGTGCCTGATGTCAGTTTGTAGGAGGCCTTTGGCCCTCCACGGGAAGCTAGTCTTCGAGATTGTGGCAGCTTGCATCTGGAAGAAATCCTGTTCCGTTTAGGATCGTAGGGGGCCGAGGCCAGGTGCCCGGCAGAGGGAGTTGGGCACAAAGGATGGCCTGTTTCCAGAGGTAAGTAAAGTCAGCTGCCCAGGTGCCTGATGTCAGTTTGTAGGAGGCCTTTGGCCCTCCATGGGAAGCCAGGCTTCCTGCTTGTGGCAGCTTGCATCTGGCAGAAATCCTGTTCCGTTCGGGATTGTCCGTGGCTGAGGCCTGGTTCCCGGCAGAGGGAGTTGGGCACAAAGGATGGCCTGTTTCCAGGGGTAAGTAAAGTCAGCTGCCCAGGTGCCTGATGTAAGTTTGTAGCAGGCCTTTGGCCCTCTAAGGGAAGGTAGTCTTCCTGTTTGTGACAGCTTGCATCTGGAAGAAATCCTGTTCCGTTTAGGATCGTAGGTGGCCGAGGCCTGGTGCCCGGCTGAGGGAGTTGGGAACAAAGGATGGCCTGTTTCCAGGGGTAAGTAAAGTCATGTACCCAGGTGCCTGATGTCAGTTTGTAGGAGGCCTTTGGCCCTCCAAGGGAAGCAAGTCTTCCAGTTTGTGGCAGCTTGCATCTGGAAGAAATCCTGCTCCGTTCGGGATTGTAGGTGGCCGAGGCTACGTGCCCAGCAGAGGGACTTGGGCACAAATAATGGCCTGATTCCAGGGGTAAGTAAAGTCAGCTGCCCAGGTGCCTGATGTCAGTTTGTTACAGGCCTATGGCCCCCCAAGTGATGCTAGTCTTCCTGTTCAAGGCAGCTTGAATATTGAAAAAATCCTGTTCCGTTCAAGATTGTAGGTGGCTGAAGCCAGGTGCCCGGCAGAGGGAGTTGGGAACAAAGGATGGCCTGTTTTTAGGGGTAAGTAAAGTCAGCTGCCCAGGTGCCTGATGTCAGTTTGTAGGAGGCCTTTTGCCCTCCATGGGAAGCCAGGCTTCCTGCTTGTGGCAGCCTGCATCTGGAAGTAATCCTGTTCCGTTCGGGATTGTAGGCGGCTGAGGCCTGGTTCCCGGCAGAGGAAGTTGGGCACAAATGATGGCCTGTTTCCAGGGGTAAGTAAAGTCAGCTGCCCAGGTGCCTGATGTCAGTTTGTGGGAGGCCTTTGGCGCTCCATGGGAAGCCAGGCTTCCAGCTTGTGGCAGCTTGCATCTGGAAGAAATCCTTTTCCGTTCGGGATTCTAGTTGCACGGAGCCGGGTGCCCGGCAGAGGGAGTTTGGCACAAAGGATGGCCTGTTTCCAGGGGTAAGTAAAGACAGCTGCCCAGGTGCCTGATGTCAGTTTGTAGGAGGCCTTTGGCCCTCCATGGGAAGCTAGTCTTCCAGTACGTGGCAGCTTGCATCTGGAAGAAGTCCTGTTCCCTTCGGGATTGTAGGTGGCCGTGCCAAGGTGCCCGGCAGAGGGAGTTGGGCACAAAGGATGGCCTGTTTCCAGAGGTAAGTAAAGTCAGCTGCCCAGGTGCCTGATGTCAGTTTGTAGGAGGCCTTTGGCCCTCCATGGGAAGCCAGGCTTCCTGCTTGTGGCAGCTTGCATCTGGCAGAAATCCTGTTCCGTTCGGGATTGTCCGTGGCTGAGGCCTGGTTCCCGGCAGAGGGAGTTGGGCACAAAGGATGGCCTGTTTCCAGGGCTAAGTAAAGTCAGCTGCCCAGGTGCCTGATGTAAGTTTGTAGCAGGCCTTTGGCCCTCTAAGGGAAGGTAGTCTTCCTGTTTGTGGCAGCTTGCATCTGGAAGAAATCCTGTTCCGTTTAGGATCGTAGGTGGCCGAGGCCTGGTGCCCGGCTGAGGGAGTTGGGAACAAAGGATGGCCTGTTTCCAGAGGTAAGTAAAGTCATGTACCCAGGTGCCTGATGTCAGTTTGTAGGAGGCCTTTGGCCCTCCAAGGGAAGCAAGTCTTCCAGTTTGTGGCAGCTTGCATCTGGAAGAAATCCTGCTCCGTTCGGGATTGTAGGTGGCCGAGGCTACGTGCCCGGCAGAGGGACTTGGGCACAAATAATGGCCTGATTCCAGGGGTAAGTAAAGTCAGCTGCCCAGGTGCCTGATGTCAGTTTGTTACAGGCCTATGGCCCCCCAAGTGATGCTAGTCTTCCTGTTCAAGGCAGCTTGCATCTTGAAAAAATCCTGTTCCGTTCAAGATTGTAGGTGGCTGAAGCCAGGTGCCCGGCAGAGGGAGTTGGGCACAAAGGATGGCCTGTTTCCAGGGGTAAGTAAAGTTAGCTGCCCAGGTGCCTGATGTCAGTTTGTAGGAGGCCTTTGGCCCTCCATGGGAAGCCAGGCTTCCTGCTTGTGGCAGCTTGCATCTGGCAGAAATCCTGTTCCGTTCGGGATTGTAGGTGGCTGAGGCGTGGTTCCTGGCAGAGGAAGTTGGGCACAAAGGATGGCCTGTTTCCAGGGGTAAGTAAAGTCAGCTGCCCAGGTGCCTGATTTCAGTTTGTAGGAGGCCTTTGGCCCTCTAAGGGAAGCTAGTCTTCCAGTTTGTGGCAGCTTGCATCTGGAAGAAATCCTGTTCCGTTCGGGATTGTAGGTGGCCGAGGCCAGGTGCCCGGCAGAGGGAGTTGGCCACAAATGATGGCCTGTTTCCAGGGGTAAGTAAAGTCAGCTGCCCAGGTGCCTGATGTCAGTTTGTAGGTGGCCTTTGGCCCTCCATGGGAAGCCAGGCTTCCTGCTTGTGGCAGCTTGCATCTGGAAGAAATCCTGTTCCGTTCGGGATTATAGGTGCACGGAGCCGGGTGACCGGCAGAGGGAGTTGGAAACAAAGGATGGCCTGTTTCCTGAGGAAAGTAAAGTCAGCTGCCCAGGTGCCTGATGTCAGTTTGTAGGATTCCTTTGGCCCTCCAAGGGAAGGCAGGCTTCCAGCTTGTGGCAGCTTGCATCTGGAAGAAATCCTGTTCTGTTTGGGATTGTAGGTGGCCAAGGCCTGGTGCCCGGCAGAGGGAGTTGGGCACAAAGGATGGCCTGTATCCAGGGGTAAGTAAAGTCAGCTGCCCAGGTGCCTGATGTCAGTTTGCAGGTGGCAATTGTTCCTCCATGGGAAGCCAGGCTTCCTGCTTGTGGCAGCTTGCATCTGGAAGTAATCCTGTTCCGTTCGGGATTGTAGGTGGCCGGAGCCAGGTGCCCTGCTGAGGGAGTTGGGTACAAAGGATGGCCTGTTTCCAGGGGTAAATAAACTCAGCTGCCCAGGTGCCTGATGTCTGTTTGTAGTAGACCGTTGGCTCTCCAAGGGAATCCAGGCTTCCAGCTTGCGGCAGCCTGCATCGGGAAGCAATCCTGTTCCGTTTGGGATTGTAGGTGGCTGAGGCCTGGTGCCCGGCAGAGGGAGTTGGGCAGAAAGGATGGCCTGTTTTCAGGGGTAAGTAAAGTCAGCTGCCCAGGTGCCTGATGTCAGTTTGTAGCAGGCCTTTGGCCCTCTAAGGGAAGGTAGTCTTCCAGTTTGTGGCAGCTTGCATCTGGAAGAAATCCTGTTCCATTTAGGATCGTAGGTGGCCGAGGCCGGGTGCCCGGTTGAGGGAGTTTGGCACAAATGATGGCCTGTTTCCAGGGGTAAGTAAAGTCAGCTGCCCAGGTGCCTGATGTCAGTTTGTAGGAGGCCTGTGGCCCTCTAAGGGAAGCTAGTCTTCCAGTTTGTGGCAGCTTGCATCTGGAAGAAATGCTGTTCCGTTCGGGATTGTAGGTGGCCGAGGCCAGGTGCCCGGCAGAGGGAGTTGGCCACAAATGATGGCCTGTTTCCAGGGGTAAGTAAAGTCAGCTGCCCAGGTGCCTGATGTCAGTTTGTAGGAGGTCTTTGGCCCTCCATGGGAAGCCAGGCTTCCAGCTTGTGGCAGCTTGCATCTGGAAGAAATCCTGTTCCATTTAGGATTATTGGTGCACGGAGCCGGGTGCCCGGCAGAGGGAGTTGGGAACAAAGGATGGCCTGTTTCCTGAGGAAAGTAAAGTCAGCTGCCCAGGTGCCTGATGTCAGTTTGTAGGAGGCCTTTGGCTCTCCAAGGGAAGCTAGTCTTCCAGTTCGTGGCAGCATGCATCTGGAAGAAGTCCTGTTCCGTTCGGGATTGTAGGTGGTTGAGGCCAGGTGCCCGGCAGAGGGAGTTGGGCACAAAGGATGGCCTGTTTCCAGAGGTAAGTAAAGTCAGCTGCCCAGGTGCCTGATGTCAGTTTGTAGGAGGCCTTTGGCCCTCCATGGGAAGCCAGGCTTCCTGCTTGTGGCAGCTTGCATCTGGCAGAAATACTGTTCCGTTCGGGATTGTAGGTGGCTGAGGCCTGGTTCCCGGCAGAGGGAGTTGGGCACAAAGGATGGCCTGTTTCCAGGGGTAAGTAAAGTCAGCTGCCCAGGTGCCTGATGTAAGTTTGTAGCAGGCATTTGGCCCTCTAAGGGAAGGTAGTCTATCAGTTTGTGGCAGCTTGCATCTGGAAGAAATCCTGTTCCGTTTAGGATCGTAGTTGGCCGAGGCCAGGTGCCCGGCAGAGGGAGTTGAGCACAAAGGATGGCCTGTTTCCAGGGGTAAGTAAAGTCAGCTGCCCAGGTGCCTGATGTCAGTTTGCAGGTGGCAATTGTTCCTCCATGGGAAGCCAGGCTTCCTGCTTGTGGCAGCTTGCATCTTGAAGAAATCCTGTTCCGTTCGGGATTGTAGGTGGCCGAAGCCAGGTGCCCTGATGAGGGAGTTGGGCACAAATGATGGCCTGTTTCCAGGGGTAAATAAACTCAGCTGCCCACGTGCCTGATGTCAGTTTGTAGGAGGCCTTTGGCTCTCCAAGGGAAGCCAGGCTTCCAGCTTGTGGCAGCTTGCATCTGGAAGAAATCCTGTTCCGTTTCGGATTGTAGGTGGCCGAGGCCTGGTGCCCGGCAGAGGGAGTTGGGCACAAAGGATGGCCTGTTTCCAGGGGTAAATAAAGTCAGCTGCCCAGGTGCCTGATGTCAGTTTGTAGGAGGCCTTTGGCTCTCCATGGGAAGCTAGTCTTCCGTTTTGTGGCAGCTTGCATCTGGAAGAAATCCTGTTCCGTTCGGGATTGTAGGTGGCCAAGGCCAGGTGCCCGGCAGAGGGAGTTTGGCACAAAGGATGGCCTGTTTCCAGGGGTAAGTAAAGTCAGCTGCCCAGGTGCCTGATGTCAGTCTGCAGGAGGCCTTTGGCCCTCCATGGGAAGGTAGTCTTCCTGTTTGTGGCACCTTGCATCTGGAAGAAATCCTGTTTCGTTCGGGATTGTAGGTGGCCGACGCATGGTGCCCGGCAGAGGGAGTTGGACACAAATGATGGCCTGTTTCCAGGGGTAAGTAAAGTCAGCAGCCCAGGTCCCTGATGTCACTTTGTATGAGGCCTTTGGCCCTCCATGGGAAGCCAGGCTTCCTGCTTGTGGCAGCTTGCATCTGGCAGAAATCCTGTTCCGTTCGGGATTGTAGGTGGCTGAGGCCAGGTGCCCGGCAGAGGGAGTTGGCCACAAATGATGGCCTGTTTCCAGGGGTAAGTAAAGTCAGCTGCCCAGGTGCTTGATGTCAGTTTGTAGGAGGTCTTTGGCCCTCCATGGGAAGCCAGGCTTCCTGCTTGTGGCATATTGCATCTGGAAGAAATCCTGTTCCGTTTAGGATTATAGGTGCACGGAGCCGGGTGCCCGGCAGAGGGAGTTGGGAACAAAGGATGGCCTGTTTCCAGGGGTAAGTAAAGTCAGCTGCCCAGGTGCCTCATGTCAGTTTGTAGGAGGCTTTTGGCCCTCCAAGGGAAGCCAGGCTTCCAGCTTGTGGCAGCTTGCATCTGGAAGAAATCCTGTTCCGTTTGCGATTGTAGGTGGCCGAGGCCTGGTGCCCGGCAGAGGGAGTTGGGCACAAAGGATGGCCTGTTTCCAGGGGTAAGTAAAGTCAGCTGCCCAGGTCCCTGATGTCAGTTTGTAGAAGGCTTTTGGCCCGCTAAGGGAAGGTAGTCTTCCAGTTTGTGGCAGCTTGCATCTGGAAGAAATCCTGTTCCGTTCGGGATTGTAGGTGGCCGAGGCCAGGTGCCCGGCACAGGGAGTTGGGAACATAGGATGGCCTGTTTCCAGGGGTAAGTAAAGTCAGCTGCCCACGTGCCTGATGTCAGTTTGTAGGAGGCCTTTGGCTCTCCAAGGGAAGCTAGTGTTCTAGTTTGTGGTATCTTGCATCTGGAAGAAATCCTGTTCCGTTCGGGATTGTAGGTGGCCGAGGCCAGGTGCCCGGCAGAGGGAGTTGGGTACAACGGATGGCCTGTTTCCAGGGGTAAGTAAAGTCAGCTGCCCAGGTGCCTGATGTCACTTTGTAGGAGGCCTTTGGCCCTCCATGGGAAGCCAGGCTTCCTGCTTGTGGCAGCTTGCATCTGGCAGAAATCCTGTTCCGTTCGGGATTGTAGGTGGCTGAGGCCTGGTTCCCGGCAGAGGGAGTTGGGCACAAAGGATGGCCTGTTTCCAGGGGTAAGTAAAGTCAGCTGCCCAGGTTCCTGATGTAAGTTTGTAGCAGGCCTTTGGCCCGCTAAGGGAAGGTAGTCTTCCAGTTTGTGGCAGCTTGCATCTGGAAGAAATCCTGTTCCGTTTAGGATCGTAGGTGGCCGAGGCCTGGTGCCCGGCTGAGGGAGTTGGGCACAAAGGATGGCCTGTTTCCAGGGGTAAGTAAAGTCATGTACCCAGGTGCCTGATGTCAGTTTGTAGGAGGCCTTTGGCCCTCCAAGGGAAGCAAGTCTTCCAGTTTGTGGCAGCTTGGATCTGGAAGAAATCCTGTTCCGTTCGGGATTGTAGGTGGCCGAGACTACGTGCCCGGCAGAGGGAGTTGGGCACAAATGATGGCCTGTTTCCAGGGGTAAGTAAAGTCAGCTGCCCAGGTGCCTGATGTCAGTTTGTTACAGGCCAATGGCCACCCAAGTGATGCTAGTCTTCCTGTTCAAGGCAGCTTGCATCTTGAAAAAATCCTGTTCCGTTCAAGATTGTAGGTGGCTGAAGCCAGGTGCCCGGCAGAGGGAGTTGGGAACAAAGGATGGCCTATTTTTAGGGGTAAGTAAAGTCAGCTGCCCAGGTGCCTGATGTCAGTTTGTAGGAGGCCTTTGGCTCTCCAAGGGAAGCTAGTGTTCCAGTTTGTGGCAGCTTGCATCTGGAAGAAATCCTGTTCCGTTCGGGATTGTAGGTGGCCGAGGCCAGGTGCCCGGCAAAGGGAGTTGGGCACAAATGAGAACCTGTTTCCAGGGGTAAGTAAAGTCAGCTGCCCAGGTGCCTGATGTCAGTTTGTAGGAGGCCTTTGGCCCTCCATCGGAAGCCAGGCTTCCTGCTTGTGGCAGCTTGCATCTGGAAGAAATCTTGTTCCGTTTAGGATCGTAGGTGGCCGAGGCCTGGTGCCCGGCTGAGGGAGTTGGGCACAAATGATGGCCTGTTTCCAGGGGTAAGTAAAGTCAGCTGCCCAGGTGCCTGATGTCAGTTTGTGGGAGGCCTTTGGCGCTCCATGGGAAGCCAGGCTTCCAGCTTGTGGCAGCTTGCATCTGGAAGAAATCCTGTTCCGTTCGGGATTCTAGTTGCACGGAGCCGGGTGCCCGGCAGAGGGAGTTTGGCACAAAGGATGGCCTGTTTCCAGGGGTAAGTAAAGACAGCTGCCCAGGTGCCTGATGTCAGTTTGTAGGAGGCCTTTGGCCCTCCATGGGAAGCTAGTCTTCCAGTACGTGGCAGCTTGCATCTGGAAGAAGTCCTGTTCCGTTCGGGATTGTAGGTGGCCGAGGCCAGGTGCCCGGCAGAGGGAGTTGGGCACAAAGGATGGCCTGTTTCCAGAGGTAAGTAAAGTCAGCTGCCCAGGTGCCTGATGTCAGTTTGTAGGAGGCCTTTGGCCCTCCATGGGAAGCCAGGCTTCCTGCTTCTGGCAGCTTGCATCTGGCAGAAATCCTGTTCCGTTCGGGATTGTCCGTGGCTGAGGCCTGGTTCCCGGCAGAGGGAGTTGGGCACAAATGATGGCCTGTTTCCAGGGCTAAGTAAAGTCAGCTGCCCAGGTGCCTGATGTAAGTTTGTAGCAGGCCTTTGGCCCTCTAAGGGAAGGTAGTCTTCCTGTTTGTGGCAGCTTGCATCTGGAAGAAATCCTGTTCCGTTTAGGATCGTAGGTGGCCGAGGCCTGGTGCCCGGCTGAGGGAGTTGGGAACAAAGGATGGCCTGTTTCCAGAGGTAAGTAAAGTCATGTACCCAGGTGCCTGATGTCAGTTTGTAGGAGGCCTTTGGCCCTCCAAGGGAAGCAAGTCTTCCAGTTTGTGGCAGCTTGCATCTGGAAGAAATCCTGCTCCGTTCGGGATTGTAGGTGGCCGAGGCTACGTGCCCGGCAGAGGGACTTGGGCACAAATAATGGCCTGATTCCAGGGGTAAGTAAAGTCAGCTGCCCAGGTGCCTGATGTCAGTTTGTTACAGGCCTATGGCCCCCCAAGTGATGCTAGTCTTCCTGTTCAAGGCAGCTTGCATCTTGAAAAAATCCTGTTCCGTTCAAGATTGTAGGTGGCTGAAGCCAGGTGCCCGGCAGAGGGAGTTGGGCACAAAGGATGGCCTGTTTCCAGGGGTAAGTAAAGTTAGCTGCCCAGGTGCCTGATGTCAGTTTGTAGGAGGCCTTTGGCCCTCCATGGGAAGCCAGGCTTCCTGCTTGTGGCAGCTTGCATCTGGCAGAAATCCTGTTCCGTTCGGGATTGTAGGTGGCTGAGGCGTGGTTCCTGGCAGAGGAAGTTGGGCACAAAGGATGGCCTGTTTCCAGGGGTAAGTAAAGTCAGCTGCCCAGGTGCCTGATTTCAGTTTGTAGGAGGCCTTTGGCCCTCTAAGGGAAGCTAGTCTTCCAGTTTGTGGCAGCTTGCATCTGGAAGAAATCCTGTTCCGTTCGGGATTGTAGGTGGCCGAGGCCAGGTGCCCGGCAGAGGGAGTTGGCCACAAATGATGGCCTGTTTCCAGGGGTAAGTAAAGTCAGCTGCCCAGGTGCCTGATGTCAGTTTGTAGGTGGCCTTTGGCCCTCCATGGGAAGCCAGGCTTCCTGCTTGTGGCAGCTTGCATCTGGAAGAAATCCTGTTCCGTTCGGGATTATAGGTGCACGGAGCCGGGTGACCGGCAGAGGGAGTTGGAAACAAAGGATGGCCTGTTTCCTGAGGAAAGTAAAGTCAGCTGCCCAGGTGCCTGATGTCAGTTTGTAGGATTCCTTTGGCCCTCCAAGGGAAGGCAGGCTTCCAGCTTGTGGCAGCTTGCATCTGGAAGAAATCCTGTTCTGTTTGGGATTGTAGGTGGCCAAGGCCTGGTGCCCGGCAGAGGGAGTTGGGCACAAAGGATGGCCTGTATCCAGGGGTAAGTAAAGTCAGCTGCCCAGGTGCCTGATGTCAGTTTGCAGGTGGCAATTGTTCCTCCATGGGAAGCCAGGCTTCCTGCTTGTGGCAGCTTGCATCTGGAAGTAATCCTGTTCCGTTCGGGATTGTAGGTGGCCGGAGCCAGGTGCCCTGCTGAGGGAGTTGGGTACAAAGGATGGCCTGTTTCCAGGGGTAAATAAACTCAGCTGCCCAGGTGCCTGATGTCTGTTTGTAGTAGACCGTTGGCTCTCCAAGGGAATCCAGGCTTCCAGCTTGCGGCAGCCTGCATCGGGAAGCAATCCTGTTCCGTTTGGGATTGTAGGTGGCTGAGGCCTGGTGCCCGGCAGAGGGAGTTGGGCAGAAAGGATGGCCTGTTTTCAGGCGTAAGTAAAGTCAGCTGCCCAGGTGCCTGATGTCAGTTTGTAGCAGGCCTTTGGCCCTCTAAGGGAAGGTAGTCTTCCAGTTTGTGGCAGCTTGCATCTGGAAGAAATCCTGTTCCATTTAGGATCGTAGGTGGCCGAGGCCTGGTGCCCGGTTGAGGGAGTTGGGCACAAATGATGGCCTGTTTCCAGGGGTAAGTAAAGTCAGCTGCCCAGGTGCCTGATGTCAGTTTGTAGGAGGCCTGTGGCCCTCTAAGGGAAGCTAGTCTTCCAGTTTGTGGCAGCTTGCATCTGGAAGAAATGCTGTTCCGTTCGGGATTGTAGGTGGCCGAGGCCAGGTGCCCGGCAGAGGGAGTTGGCCACAAATGATGGCCTGTTTCCAGGGGTAAGTAAAGTCAGCTGCCCAGGTGCCTGATGTCAGTTTGTAGGAGGTCTTTGGCCCTCCATGGGAAGCCAGGCTTCCAGCTTGTGGCAGCTTGCATCTGGAAGAAATCCTGTTCCATTTAGGATTATTGGTGCACGGAGCCGGGTGCCCGGCAGAGGGAGTTGGGAACAAAGGATGGCCTGTTTCCTGAGGAAAGTAAAGTCAGCTGCCCAGGTGCCTGATGTCAGTTTGTAGGAGGCCTTTGGCCCTCCAAGGGAAGCCAGGCTTCCAGCTTGTGGCAGCTTGCATCTGGAAGAAATCCTGTTCCGTTTGCGATTGTAGATGGCCGAGGCCTGGTGCCCGGCAGAGGGAGTTGGGCACAAAGGATGGCCTGTTTCCAGGGGTAAGGAAAGTCAGCTGCCCAGGTGCCTGATGTCAGTTTGTAGAAGGCCTTTGGCCCGCTAAGGGAAGGTAGTCTTCCAGTTTGAGGCAGCTTGCATCTGGAAGCAATCCTGTTCCGTTCGGGATTGTAGGTGGCCGAGGCCAGGTGCCCGGCACAGGGAGTTGGGAACATAGGATGGCCTGTTTCCAGGGGTAAGTAAAGTCAGCTGCCCAGGTGCCTGATGTCAGTTTGTAGGAGGCCTTTGGCTCTCCAAGGGAAGCTAGTCTTCCAGTTCGTGGCAGCATGCATCTGGAAGAAGTCCTGTTCCGTTCGGGATTGTAGGTGGTTGAGGCCAGGTGCCCGGCAGAGGGAGTTGGGCACAAAGGATGGCCTGTTTCCAGAGGTAAGTAAAGTCAGCTGCCCAGGTGCCTGATGTCAGTTTGTAGGAGGCCTTTGGCCCTCCATGGGAAGCCAGGCTTCCTGCTTGTGGCAGCTTGCATCTGGCAGAAATACTGTTCCGTTCGGGATTGTAGGTGGCTGAGGCCTGGTTCCCGGCAGAGGGAGTTGGGCACAAAGGATGGCCTGTTTCCAGGGGTAAGTAAAGTCAGCTGCCCAGGTGCCTGATGTAAGTTTGTAGCAGGCATTTGGCCCTCTAAGGGAAGGTAGTCTATCAGTTTGTGGCAGCTTGCATCTGGAAGAAATCCTGTTCCGTTTAGGATCGTAGTTGGCCGAGGCCAGGTGCCCGGCAGAGGGAGTTGAGCACAAAGGATGGCCTGTTTCCAGGGGTAAGTAAAGTCAGCTGCCCAGGTGCCTGATGTCAGTTTGCAGGTGGCAATTGTTCCTCCATGGGAAGCCAGGCTTCCTGCTTGTGGCAGCTTGCATCTTGAAGAAATCCTGTTCCGTTCGGGATTGTAGGTGGCCGAAGCCAGGTGCCCTGATGAGGGAGTTGGGCACAAATGATGGCCTGTTTCCAGGGGTAAATAAACTCAGCTGCCCACGTGCCTGATGTCAGTTTGTAGGAGGCCTTTGGCTCTCCAAGGGAAGCCAGGCTTCCAGCTTGTGGCAGCTTGCATCTGGAAGAAATCCTGTTCCGTTTCGGATTGTAGGTGGCCGAGGCCTGGTGCCCGGCAGAGGGAGTTGGGCACAAAGGATGGCCTGTTTCCAGGGGTAAATAAAGTCAGCTGCCCAGGTGCCTGATGTCAGTTTGTAGGAGGCCTTTGGCTCTCCATGGGAAGCTAGTCTTCCGTTTTGTGGCAGCTTGCATCTGGAAGAAATCCTGTTCCGTTCGGGATTGTAGGTGGCCAAGGCCAGGTGCCCGGCAGAGGGAGTTTGGCACAAAGGATGGCCTGTTTCCAGGGGTAAGTAAAGTCAGCTGCCCAGGTGCCTGATGTCAGTCTGCAGGAGGCCTTTGGCCCTCCATGGGAAGGTAGTCTTCCTGTTTGTGGCACCTTGCATCTGGAAGAAATCCTGTTTCGTTCGGGATTGTAGGTGGCCGACGCATGGTGCCCGGCAGAGGGAGTTGGACACAAATGATGGCCTGTTTCCAGGGGTAAGTAAAGTCAGCAGCCCAGGTCCCTGATGTCACTTTGTATGAGGCCTTTGGCCCTCCATGGGAAGCCAGGCTTCCTGCTTGTGGCAGCTTGCATCTGGCAGAAATCCTGTTCCGTTCGGGATTGTAGGTGGCTGAGGCCAGGTGCCCGGCAGAGGGAGTTGGCCACAAATGATGGCCTGTTTCCAGGGGTAAGTAAAGTCAGCTGCCCAGGTGCTTGATGTCAGTTTGTAGGAGGTCTTTGGCCCTCCATGGGAAGCCAGGCTTCCTGCTTGTGGCATATTGCATCTGGAAGAAATCCTGTTCCGTTTAGGATTATAGGTGCACGGAGCCGGGTGCCCGGCAGAGGGAGTTGGGAACAAAGGATGGCCTGTTTCCAGGGGTAAGTAAAGTCAGCTGCCCAGGTGCCTCATGTCAGTTTGTAGGAGGCTTTTGGCCCTCCAAGGGAAGCCAGGCTTCCAGCTTGTGGCAGCTTGCATCTGGAAGAAATCCTGTTCCGTTTGCGATTGTAGGTGGCCGAGGCCTGGTGCCCGGCAGAGGGAGTTGGGCACAAAGGATGGCCTGTTTCCAGGGGTAAGTAAAGTCAGCTGCCCAGGTCCCTGATGTCAGTTTGTAGAAGGCTTTTGGCCCGCTAAGGGAAGGTAGTCTTCCAGTTTGTGGCAGCTTGCATCTGGAAGAAATCCTGTTCCGTTCGGGATTGTAGGTAGCCGAGGCCAGGTGCCCGGCACAGGGAGTTGGGAACATAGGATGGCCTGTTTCCAGGGGTAAGTAAAGTCAGCTGCCCAGGTGCCTGATGTCAGTTTGTAGGAGGCCTTTGGCTCTCCAAGGGAAGCTAGTGTTCTAGTTTGTGGCAGCTTGCATCTGGAAGAAATCCTGTTCCGTTCGGGATTGTAGGTGGCCGAGGCCAGGTGCCCGGCAGAGGGAGTTGGGTACAACGGATGGCCTGTTTCCAGGGGTAAGTAAAGTCAGCTGCCCAGGTGCCTGATGTCACTTTGTAGGAGGCCTTTGGCCCTCCATGGGAAGCCAGGCTTCCTGCTTGTGGCAGCTTGCATCTGGCAGAAATCCTGTTCCGTTCGGGATTGTAGGTGGCTGAGGCCTGGTTCCCGGCAGAGGGAGTTGGGCACAAAGGATGGCCTGTTTCCAGGGGTAAGTAAAGTCAGCTGCCCAGGTTCCTGATGTAAGTTTGTAGCAGGCCTTTGGCCCGTTAAGGGAAGGTAGTCTTCCAGTTTGTGGCAGCTTGCATCTGGAAGAAATCCTGTTCCGTTTAGGATCGTAGGTGGCCGAGGCCTGGTGCCCGGCTGAGGGAGTTGGGCACAAAGGATGGCCTGTTTCCAGGGGTAAGTAAAGTCATGTACCCAGGTGCCTGATGTCAGTTTGTAGGAGGCCTTTGGCCCTCCAAGGGAAGCAAGTCTTCCAGTTTGTGGCAGCTTGGATCTGGAAGAAATCCTGTTCCGTTCGGGATTGTAGGTGGCCGAGACTACGTGCCCGGCAGAGGGAGTTGGGCACAAATGATGGCCTGTTTCCAGGGGTAAGTAAAGTCAGCTGCCCAGGTGCCTGATGTCAGTTTGTTACAGGCCAATGGCCACCCAAGTGATGCTAGTCTTCCTGTTCAAGGCAGCTTGCATCTTGAAAAAATCCTGTTCCGTTCAAGATTGTAGGTGGCTGAAGCCAGGTGCCCGGCAGAGGGAGTTGGGAACAAAGGATGGCCTATTTTTAGGGGTAAGTAAAGTCAGCTGCCCAGGTGCCTGATGTCAGTTTGTAGGAGGCCTTTGGCTCTCCAAGGGAAGCTAGTGTTCCAGTTTGTGGCAGCTTGCATCTGGAAGAAATCCTGTTCCGTTCGGGATTGTAGGTGGCCGAGGCCAGGTGCCCGGCAAAGGGAGCTGGGCACAAATGAGAACCTGTTTCCAGGGGTAAGTAAAGTCAGCTGCCCAGGTGCCTGATGTCAGTTTGTAGGAGGCCTTTGGCCCTCCAAGGGAAGCTAGTCTTCCAGTTTGTGGCAGCTTGCATCTGGTAGAAATGCTGTTCCGTTCAAGATTTTAGGTGGTCGAGGCCAGGTGCCCGGCATAGGGAGTTGGGCACAAATGATGGCCTGTTTCCAGGGGTAAGTAAAGTCAGCTGCCCAGGTGCCTGATGTCAGTTTGTAGGAGGCCTTTGGCCCTCCATGGGAAGCCAGGCTTCCTGCTTGTGGCAGCTTGCATCTGGCAGAAATCCTGTTCTGTTCAGGATTGTAGGTGGCTGAGGCCTGGTTCCCGGCAGAGGAAGTTGGGCACAAAGGATGGCCTGTTTCCAGGGGTAAGTAAAGTCAGCTGCCCAGGTGCCTGATGTCAGTTTGTAGGAGGCCTTTGGCCCTCTAAGGGAAGCTAGTCTTCCAGTTTGTGGCAGCTTGCATCTGGAAGAAATGCTGTTCCGTTCGGGATTGTAGGTGGCCAAGGCCAGGTGCCCGGCAGAGGGAGTTGGGCACAAATGATGGCCTGTTTCCAGGGGTAAGTAAAGTCAGCTGCCCAGGTGCCTGATATCAGTTTGTAGGAGGCCTTTGGCCCTCCAAGGGAAGCTAGTCTTCCAGTTCGTGGCAGCATGCATCTGGAAGAAGTCCTGTTCCGTTCGGGATTGTAGGTGGCCGAGGCCAGGTGCCCGGCAGAGGGAGTTGGGTACAAAGGATGGCCTGTTTCCAGGGGTAAGTAAAGTCAGCTGCCCAGGTGCCTGATGTCACTTTGTAGGAGGCCTTTGGCCCTCCATGGGAAGCCAGGCTTCCTGCTTGTGGCAGCTTGCATCTGGCAGAAATCCTGTTCCGTTCGGGATTGTAGGTGGCTGAGGCCTGGTTCCCGGCAGAGGGAGTTGGGCACAAAGGATGGCCTGTTTCCAGGGGTAAGTAAAGTCAGCTGCCCAGGTTCCTGATGTAAGTTTGTAGCAGGCCTTTGGCCCGCTAAGGGAAGGTAGTCTTCCTGTTTGTGGCAGCTTGCATCTGGAAGAAATCCTGTTCCGTTTAGGATCGTAGGTGGCCGAGGCCTGGTGCCCGGCTGAGGGAGTTGGGCACAAAGGATGGCCTGTTTCCAGGGGTAAGTAAAGTCATGTACCCAGGTGCCTGATGTCAGTTTGTAGGAGGCCTTTGGCCCTCCAAGGGAAGCAAGTCTTCCAGTTTGTGGCAGCTTGGATCTGGAAGAAATCCTGTTCCGTTCGGGATTGTAGGTGGCCGAGACTACGTGCCCGGCAGAGGGAGTTGGGCACAAATGATGGCCTGTTTCCAGGGGGAAGTAAAGTCAGCTGCCCAGGTGCCTGATGTCAGTTTGTTACAGGCCAATGGCCACCCAAGTGATGCTAGTCTTCCTGTTCAAGGCAGCTTGCATCTTGAAAAAATCCTGTTCCGTTCAAGATTGTAGGTGGCTGAAGCCAGGTGCCCGGCAGAGGGAGTTGGGAACAAAGGATGGCCTATTTTTAGGGGTAAGTAAAGTCAGCTGCCCAGGTGCCTGATGTCAGTTTGTAGGAGGCCTTTGGCCCTCCATGGGAAGCCAGGCTTCCTGCTTCTGGCAGCTTGCATCTGGAAGAAATCCTGTTTCGTTCGGGATTGTAGGTGCACGGAGCCGGGTTCCCGGCACAGGGCGTTGGGAACAAAGGATGGCCTGTTTCCAGGGGTAAGTATAGTCAGCTGCCCAGGTGCCTGATGTCAGTTTGTAGGAGGCCTTTGGCCCTCCAAGGGAAGGCAGGCTTCCTGCTTCTGGCAGCTTGCATCTGGAATAAATCCTGTTCCGTTCGGGATTGTAGGTGGCCAAGGCCAGGTGCCCGGCAGACGGAGTTTGGCACAAATGATGGCCTGTTTCCAGGTAAGTAAAGTCAGCTGCCCAGGTGCCTGATGTCAGTCTGTAGGAGGCCTTTGGCCCTCCATGGGAAGGTAGTCTTCCAGTTTGTGGCACCTTGCATCTGGAAGAATTCCTGTTTCGTTCGGGATTGTAGGTGGCCGACGCCTGGTGCCCTGCTGAGGGAGTTGGGCACAAAGGATGGCCTGTTTTCAGAGGTAAGTAAAGTCAGCTGCCCAGGTGCCTGATGTCAGTTTGTAGGAGGCCTTTGGCCCTCCATGGGAAGCCAGACTTCCTGCTTGTGGCAGCTTGCATCTGGCAGAAATCCTGTTCCGTTTGGGATTGTAGGTGGCCGCGGCCTGGTTCCCGGCAGAGGGAGTTGGGCACAAAGGATGGCCTGTTTCCAGGGGTAAGTAAAGTCAGCTGCCCAGGTGCCTGATGTCAGTTTGTAGCAGGCCTTTGGCCCTCTAAGGGAAGGTAGTCTTCCAGTTTTTGGCAGCTTGCATCTGGAAGAAATCCTGTTCCGTTCGGGATTGTAGGTGGCCGGAGCCAGGTGCCCTGCTGTGCGAGTTGGGTACAAAGGATGGCCTGTTTTTAGGGGTAAGTAAAGTCAGCTGCCCAGGTGCCTGATGTCAGTTTGTAGGAGGCCTTTGGCCCGCTAAGGGAAGGTAGTCTTCCAGCTTGAGGCAGCTTGCATCTGGAAGAAATCCTGTTCCGTTCGGGATTGTAGGTGGCCGAGGCCAGGTGCCCGGCACAGGGAGTTGGGAACCTAGGACGGCCTGTTTCCAGGGGTAAGTAAAGTCAGCTGCCCAGGTGCCTGATGTCAGTTTGTAGGAGGCCTTTGGCCCTCCAAGGGAAGCTAGTCGTCCCGTTCGTGGCAGAATGCATCTTGAAGAAGTCCTGATCCGTTCGGGATTGTAGGTGGCCGAGGCCAGGTGCCCGGCAGAGGGAGTTGGGAACAAAGATGGCCTGTTTCCAGAGGTAAGTAAAGTCAGCTGCCCAGGTGCCTGATGTCAGTTTGCAGGTGGCAATTGTTCCTCCATGGGAAGCCAGGCTTCCTGCTTGTGGCAGCTTGCATCTGGAATAAATCCTGTTCCGTTCAGGATTGTAGGTGGCCAAGGCCAGGTGCCCGGCAGACGGAGTTTGGCACAAATGATGGCCTGTTTCCAGGTAAGTAAAGTCAGCTGCCCAGGTGCCTGATGTCAGTCTGTAGGAGGCCTTTGGCCCTCCATGGGAAGGTAGTCTTCCAGTTTGTGGCACCTTGCATCTGGAAGAATTCCTGTTTCGTTCGGGATTGTAGGTGGCCGACGCCTGGTGCCCTGCTGAGGGAGTTGGGCACAAAGGATGGCCTGTTTTCAGAGGTAAGTAAAGTCAGCTGCCCAGGTGCCTGATGTCAGTTTGTAGGAGGCCTTTGGCCCTCCATGGGAAGCCAGGCTTCCAGCTTCTGGCAGCTTGCATCTGGAAGAAATCCTGATTCGTTCGGGATTGTAGGTGCACGGAGCCGGGTTCCCGGCAGAGGGCGTTGGGAACAAAGGATGGCCTGTTTCCAGGGGTAAGTAAAGTCAGCTGCCCAGGTGCCTGATGTCAGTTTGTAGGAGGCCTTTGGCCCTCCAAGGGAAGGCAGGCTTCCAGCTTGTGGCAGCTTGCATCTGGAAGAAATCCTGATCCGTTCGGGATTGTAGGTGGCCGGAGCCAGGTGCCCTGCTGAGGGAGTTGGGTACAAAGGATGGCCTGTTTCCAGGGGTAAATAAACTCAGCTGCCCAGGTGCCTGATGTCAGTTTGTAGTAGGCCTTTGGCTCTCCAAGGGAAGCCAGGCTTCCAGCTTGTGGCAGCTTTCATCTGGAAGAAATCCTGTTCCGTTTGGGATTGTAGGTGGCCGAGGCCTGGTGCCCGGCAGAGGGAGTTGGGCACAAATGATGGCCTGTTTCCAGGGGTAAATAAAGTCAGCTGCCCAGGTGCCTGATGTCAGTTTGTAGGAGGCCTTTGGCTCTCCTTGGGAAGCTAGTCTTCCAGTTTGTGGCAGCTTGCATCTTGAAGAAATCTTGTTCCGTTCGGGATTGTAGGTGGCCAAGGCCAGGTGCCCGGCAGAGGGAGTTTGGCACAAAGGATGGCCTGTTTCCAGGGGTAAGTAAAGTCAGCTGCCCAGGTGCCTGATGTCAGTCTGTAGGAGGCCTTTGGCCCTCCATGGGAAGGAAGCCTTCCAGTTTGTGGCACCTTGCATCTGGAAGAAATCCTGTTTCGTTCGGGATTGTAGGTGGCCGACGCCTGGTGCCCGGCAGAGGGAGTTGGGCACAAAGGATGGCCTGTTTTCAGAGGTAAGTACAGTCAGCAGCCCAGGTGCCTGATGTCAGTTTGTAGGAGGCCTTTGGCCCTCCATGGGAAGCCCGGCTTCCTGCTTTTGGCAGCTTGCATCTCTCAGAAATCCTGTTCCGTTCAGGATTTTAGGTGGCCGAGGCCTGGTGCCCGGCAGAGGGAGTTGGGCACAAAGGATGGCCTGTTTCCAGGGGTAAGTAAAGTCAGCTGCCCAGGTGCCTGATGTCAGTTTGTAGCAGGCCTTTGGCCCTCTAAGGGAAGGTAGTCTTCCAGTTTGTGGCAGCTTGCATCTGGAAGAAATCCTGTTCCGTTTAGGATCGTAGGTGGCCGAGTCCAGGTGCCTGGCTGAGGGAGTTGGGAACAAAGGATGGCCTGTTTCCAGAGGTAAGTAAAGTCATCTGCACAGGTGCCTGATGTCAGTTTGTAGGAGGCCTTTGGCCCCCCATGTGATGCTAGTCTTCCTGTTCAAGGCAGCTTGCATCTTGAAAAAATCCTGTTCTGTTCAAGAGTGTAGGTGGCTGAAGCCAGGTGCCCGGCAGAGGGAGTTGGGAACAAAGGATGGTCTGTTTTTAGGGGTAAGTAAAGTCAGCTGCCCAGGTGCCTGATGTCAGTTTGCAGGTGGCAATTGTTCCTCCATGGGAAGCCAGGCTTCCAGCTTGTGGCAGTTTGCATCTGGAAGAAATCCTGTTCCGTTTGGGATTGTAGGTGGCTGAGGCCTGGTGCCCAGCAGAGGGAGTTGGGCACAAAGGATGGCCTGTTTCCAGGGGTAAATAAAGTCAGCTGCCCAGGTGCCTGATGTCAGTTTGTAGTAGGCCTTTGGCTCTCCTTCGGAAGCTAGTCTTCCAGTCTGTGGCAGCTTGCATCTGGAAGAAATCCTGTTCCGTTTAGGATCGTAGGTGGCCGACGCCTGGTGTCCGGCAGAGGGAGTTGGGCACAAATGATGGCCTGTTTCCAGGGGTAAGTAAAGTCAGCTGCCCAGGTGCCTGATGTCAGTTTGTAGGAGGCCTTTGGCCCTCGAAGGGAAGCTAGTCTTCCAGTTTGTGGCAGCTTGCATCTGGAAGAAATGCTGTTCCGTTTGTAATTGTAGCTGGTTGAGCCCAGGTGACCGGCAGAGGGAGTTGGGAACAAATGATGGCCTGTTTCCAGGGGTAAGTAAAGTCAGCTGCCCCGGTGCCTGATGTCAGTTTGTTGCAGGCCTATGGCCCCCCACGTGATGCTAGTCTTCCTGTTCAAGGCAGCTTGCATCTCGAAAAAATCCTGTTCCGTTCAAGATTGCAGGTGGCTGAAGCCAGGTGCCCGGCAGAGGGAGTTGGGAACAAAGGATGGCCTGTTTTTAGGGGTAAGTAAAGTCAGCTGCCCAGGTGCCTGATGTCAGTTTGTAGGAGGCCTTTTGCCCTCCATGGGAAGCCAGGCTTCCTGCTTGTGGCAGCTTCCATCTGGAAGTAATCCTGTTCCGTTCGGGATTGTAGGTGGCTGAGGCCTGGTTCCCGGCAGAGGAAGTTGGGCACAAATGATGGCCTGTTTCCAGGGGTAAGTAAAGTCAGCTGCCCAGGTGCCTGATGTCAGTTTGTGGGAGGCCTTTGGCGCTCCATGGGAAGCCAGGCTTCCTGCTTGTGGCAGCTTGCATCTGGAAGAAATCCTGTTCCGTTCGGGATTATAGTTGCACGGAGCCGGGTGCCCGGCAGAGGGAGTTGGGCACAAAGGATGGCCTGTTTCCAGGGGTAAGTAAAGACAGCTGCCCAGGTGCCTGATGTCAGTTTGTAGGAGGCCTTTGGCCCTCCAAGGGAAGCCAGTCTTCCAGTACGTGGCAGCATGCATCTGGAAGAAGTCCTGTTCCGTTCGGGATTGTAGGTGGCCGAGGCCAGGTGCCCGGCAGAGGGAGTTGGGCACAAAGGATGGCCTGTTTCCAGAGGCAAGTAAAGTCAGCTGCCCAGGTGCCTGATGTCAGTTTGTAGGAGGCCTTTGGCCCTCCATGGGAAGCCAGGCTTCCTGCTTGTGGCAGCTTGCATCTGGCAGAAATCCTGTTCCGTTCGGGATTGTACGTGGCTGAGGCCTGGTTCCCGGCAGAGGGAGTTGGGCACAAAGGATGGCCTCTTTCCAGGGGTAAGTAAAGTCAGCTGCCCAGGTGCCTGATGTAAGTTTGTAGCAGGCCTTTGGCCCTCTAAGGGAAGGTAGTCTTCCTGTTTGTGGCAGCTTGCATCTGGAAGAAATCCTGTTCCGTTTAGGATCGCAGGTGGCCGAGGCCTGGTGCCCGGCTGAGGGAGTTGGGAACAAAGGATGGCCTGTTTCCAGAGGTAAGTAAAGTCATGTACCCAGGTGCCTGATGTCAGTTTGTAGGAGGCCTTTGGCCCTCCAAGGGAAGCAAGTCTTCCAGTTTGTGGCAGCTTGCATCTGGAAGAAATCCTGCTCCGTTCGGGATTGTAGGTGGCCGAGGCTACGTGCCCGGTAGAGGGACTTGGGCACAAATAATGGCCTGATTCCAGGGGTAAGTAAAGTCAGCTGCCCAGGTGCCTGATGTCAGTTTGTTACAGGACTATGGCCCCCCAAGTGATGCTAGTCTTCCTGTTCAAGGCATCTTGCATCTTGAAAAAATCCTGTTCCGTTCAAGATTGTAGGTGGCTGAAGCCAGGTGCCCGGCAGAGGGAGTTGGGCACAAATGATGGCCTGTTTCCAGGGGTAAGTAAAGTTAGCTGCCCAGGTGCCTGATGTCAGTTTGTAGGAGGCCTTTGGCCCTCCATGGGAAGCCAGGCTTCCTGCTTGTGGCAGCTTGCATCTGGCAGAAATCCTGTTCCGTTCGGGATTGTAGGTGGCTGAGGCCTGGTTCCTGGAAGAGGAAGTTGGGCACAAAGGATGGCCTGTTTCCAGGGGTAAGTAAAGTCAGCTGCCCAGGTGCCTGATTTCAGTTTGTAGGAGGCCTTTGGCCTTCTAAGGGAAGCTAGTCTTCCAGTTTGTGGCAGCTTGCATCTGGAAGAAATCCTGTTCCGTTCGGGATTGTAGGTGGCCGAGACCAGGTGCCCGGCAGAGGGAGTTGGGCACAAAGGATGGCCTGTTTCCAGGGGTAAGTAAAGTCAGCTGCCCAGGTGCCTGATGTCAGTTTGTAGGTGGCCTTTGGCCCTCCAAGGGAAGCCAGGCTTCCTGCTTGTGGCAGCTTGCATCTGGAAGAAATCCTGTTCCGTTCGGGATTATAGGTGCACGGAGCCGGGTGACTGGCAGAGGGAGTTGGAAACAAAGGATGGCCTGTTTCCTGAGGAAAGTAAAGTCAGCTGCCCAGGTGCCTGATGTCAGTTTGTAGGAGGCCTTTGGCCCTCCATGGGAAGCCAGGCTTCCTGCTTCTGGCAGCTTGCATCTGGAAGAAATCCTGTTCCGTTCAGGATTGTAGGTGCACGGAGCCGGGTTCCCCGCAGAGGGCGTTGGGAACAAAGGATGGCCTGTTTCCAGGGGTAAGAAAAGTCAGCTGCCCAGGTGCCTGATGTCAGTTTGTAGGATTCATTTGGCCCTCCAAAGAAAGGCAGGCTTCCAGCTTGTGGCAGCTTGCATCTGGAAGAAATCCTGTTCTGTTTGGGATTGTAGGTGGCCAAGGCCGGGTGCCCGGCAGAGGGAGTTGGGCAGAAAGGATGGCCTGTATCCAGGGGTAAGTAAAGTCAGCTGCCCAGGTGCCTGATGTCAGTTTGTAGGATTCCTTTGGCCCTCCAAGGGAAGGCAGGCTTCCAGCTTGTGGCAGCTTGCATCTGGAAGAAATCCTGTTCTGTTTGGGATTGTAGGTGGCCAAGGCCTGGTGCCCGGCAGAGGGAGTTGGGCACAAAGGATGGCCTGTATCCAGGGGGTAAGTAAAGTCAGCTGCCCAGGTGCCTGATGTCAGTTTGCAGGTGGCAATTGTTCCTCCATGGGAAGCCAGGCTTCCTGCTTGTGGCAGCTTGCATCTGGAAGTAATCCTGTTCCGTTCGGGATTGTAGGTGGCCGGAGCCAGGTGCCCTGCTGAGGGAGTTGGGTACAAAGGATGGCCTGTTTCCAGGGGTAAATAAACTCAGCTGCCCAGGTGCCTGATGTCTGTTTGTAGTAGACCGTTGGCTCTCCAAGGGAAGCCAGGTTTCCAGCTTGCGGCAGCCTGCATCTGGAAGCAATCCTGTTCCGTTTGGGATTGTAGGTGGCTGAGGCCTGGTGCCCGGCAGAGGGAGTTGGGCAGAAAGGATGGCCTGTTTCCAGGGGTAAGTAAAGTCAGCTGCCCAGGTGCCTGATGTCAGATTGTAGCAGGCCTTTGGCCCTCTAAGGGAAGGTAGTCTTCCAGTTTGTGGCAGCTTGCATCTGGAAGAAATCCTGTTCCATTTAGGATCGTAGGTGGCTGAGGCCTGGTGCCCGGTTGAGGGAGTTGGGCACAAATGATGGCCTGTTTCCAGGGGTAAGTAAAGTCAGCTGCCCATGTGCCTGATGACACTTTGTAGGAGGCTTTTGGCCCTCCAAGGGAAGCTAGTCTTCCAGTTTGTGGCAGCTTGCATCTGGAAGAAATCCTGTTCCGTTCGGGATTGTAGGTGGCCGTGTCCAGGTGCCCGGCATAGGGAGTTGGGAACAAATGATGGCCTGTTTCCAGGGGTAAGTAAAGTCAGCTGCCCAGGTGCCTGATGTCAGTTTGTTGCAGGCCTATGGCTCCCCAAGTGATGCTAGTCTTCCTGTTCAAGGCAGCTTGCATCTTGAAAAAATCCTGTTCCGTTCAAGATTGTAGGTGGCCTAAGCCGGTGCCCGGCTGAGGGAGTGGGGAACAAAGGATGGCCTGTTTCCAGGGGTAAGTAAAGTCAGCTGCCCAGGTGCCTGATGTCAGTTTGTAGGAGGCCTTTGGCTCTCCAAGGGAAGCTAGTCTTCCAGTTCGTGGCAGCATGCATCTGGAAGAAGTCCTGTTCCGTTCGGGATTGTAGGTGGCTGAGGCCAGGTGCCCGGCAGAGGGAGTTGGGCACAAATGATGGCCTGTTTCCAGAGGTAAGTAAAGTCAGCTGCCCAGGTGCCTGATGTCAGTTTGTAGGAGGCCTTTGGCCCTCTAAGGGAAGCCAGGCTTCCTGCTTGTGGCAGCTTGCATCTGGCAGAAATACTGTTCCGTTCGGGATTGTAGGTGGCTGAGGCCTGGTTCCCGGCAGAGGGAGTTGGGCACAAAGGATGGCCTGTTTCCAGGGGTAAGTAAAGTCAGCTGCCCAGGTGCCTGATGTAAGTTTGCAGCAGGCATTTGGCCCTCTAAGGGAAGGTAGTCTTTCAGTTTGTGGCAGCTTGCATCTGGAAGAAATCCTGTTCCGTTTAGGATCGTAGGTGGCCGAGGCCAGGTGCCCGGCAGAGGGAGTTGGGCACAAATGATGGCCTGTTTCCAGGGGTAAGTAAAGTCAGCTGCCCAGGTGCCTGATGTCAGTTTGTAGGAGGCCTTTGGCCCTCCAAGGGAAGCAAGTCTTCCAGTTTGTGGCAGCTTGCATCTGGAAGAAATCCTGTTCCGTTCAGGATTGTAGGTGGCCGAGGCCTGGTGCCCGGCAGAGGGAGTTGGGCACAAAGGATGGCCTGTTTCCAGGGGTAAGTAAAGTCAGCTGCCCAGGTGCCTAATGTCAGTTTGTTACAGGCCTATGGCCCCCCAAGTGATGCTAGTCTTCCTGTTCAAGGCAGCTTGCATCTTGAAAAAATCCTGTTCCGTTCAAGATTGTAGGTGGCTGAAGCCAGGTGCCCGGCAGAGGGAGTTGAGCACAAAGGATGGCCTGTTTCCAGGGGTAAGTAAAGTCAGCTGCCCAGGTGCCTGATGTCAGTTTGCAGGTGGCAATTGTTCCTCCATGGGAAACCAGGCTTCCTGCTTGTGGCAGCTTGCATCTTGAAGAAATCCTGTTCCGTTCGGGATTGTAGGTGGCCGGAGCCAGGTGCCCTGATGAGGGAGTTGGGCACAAATGATGGCCTGTTTCCAGGGGTAAATAAACTCAGCTGCCCAGGTGCCTGATGTCAGTTTGTAGGAGGCCTTTGGCTCTCCAAGGGAAGCCAGGCTTCCAGCTTGTGGCAGCTTGCATCTGGAAGAAATCCTGTTCCGTTTCGGATTGTAGGTGGCCGAGGCCTGGTGCCCGGCAGAGGGAGTAGGGCACAAAGGATGGCCTGTTTCCAGGGGTAAATAAAGTCAGCTGCCCAGGTGCCTGATGTCAGTTTGTAGGAGGCCTTTGGCTCTCCATGGGAAGCTAGTCTTCCGTTTTGTGGCAGCTTGCATCTGGAAGAAATCCTGTTCCGTTCGGGATTGTAGGTGGCCAAGGCCAGGTGCCCGGCAGAGGGAGTTTGGCACAAAGGATGGCCTGTTTCCAGGGGTAAGTAAAGTCAGCTGCCCAGGTGCCTGATGTCAGTCTGCAGGAGGCCTTTGGCCCTCCATGGGAAGGTATTCTTCCTGTTTGTGGCACCTTGCATCTGGAAGAAATCCTGTTTCGTTCGGGATTGTAGGTGGCCGACGCATGGTGCCCGGCAGAGGGAGTTGGCCACAAATGATGGCCTGTTTCCAGGGGTAAGTAAAGTCAGCAGCCCAGGTCCCTGATGTCACTTTGTAGGAGGCCTTTGGCCCTCCATGGGAAGCCAGGCTTCCTGCTTGTGGCAGCTTGCATCTGGCAGAAATCCTGTTCCGTTCGGGATTGTAGGTGGCTGAGGCCAGGTGCCCGGCAGAGGGAGTTGGCCACAAATGATGGCCTGTTTCCAGGGGTAAGTAAAGTCAGCTGCCTAGGTGCCTGATGTCAGTTTGTAGGAGGTCTTTGGCCCTCCATGGGAAGCCAGGCTTCCTGCTTGTGGCATATTGCATCTGGAAGAAATCCTGTTCGGTTTAGGATTATAGGTGCACGGAGCCGGGTGCCCGGCAGAGGGAGTTGGGAACAAAGGATGGCCTGTTTCTTGAGGAAAGTAAAGTCAGCTGCCCAGGTGCCTGATGTCAGTTTGTAGGAGGCCTTTGGCCCTCCATGGGAAGCCAGGCTTCCTGCTTGTGGCAGCTTGCATCTGGAAGAAATCCTGTTCCGTTTGGGATTGTAGGTGGCCGAGGCCTGGTGCCTGGCAGAGGGAGTTGGGCACAAAGGATGGCCTGTTTCCAGGGGTAAGTAAAGTCAGCTGCCCAGGTGCCTCATGTCAGTTTGTAGGAGGCTTTTGGCCCTCCAAGGGAAGCCAGGCTTCCAGCTTGTGGCAGCTTGCATCTGGAAGAAATCCTGTTCCGTTTGCGATTGTAGGTGGCCGAGGCCTGGTGTCGGCAGAGGGAGTTGGGCACAAAGGATGGCCTGTTTCCAGGGGTAAGTAAAGTCAGCTGCCCAGGTGCCTGATGTCAGTTTCTAAAAGGCTTTTGGCCCGCTAAGGGAAGGTAGTCTTCCAGTTTGTGGCAGCTTGCATCTGGAAGAAATCCTGTTCCGTTCGGGATTGTAGGTGGCCGAGGCCAGGTGCCCGGCACAGGGAGTTGGGAACATAGGATGGCCTGTTTCCAGGGGTAAGTAAATTCAGCTGCCCAGGTGCCTGATGTCAGTTTGTAGGAGGCCTTTGGCTCTCCAAGGGAAGCTAGTGTTCCAGTTTGTGGCAGATTGCATCTGGAAGAACTGCTGTTCCGTTCGGGATTGTAGGTGGCCGAGGCCAGGTGCCCGGCAGAGGGAGTTGGGCACAAAGGATGGCCTGTTTCCAGGGGTAAGTAAAGTCAGCTGCCCAGGTGCCTGATGTCAGTTTGTAGGAGGCCTTTGGCCCTCCATGGGAAGCCAGGCTTCCTGCTTGTGGCAGCTTGCATCTGGAAGAAATCCTGTTCCGTTTAGGATCGTAGGTGGCCGAGGCCTGGTTCCCGGCTGAGGGAGTTGGGCACAAATGATGGCCTGTTTCCAGGGGTAAGTAAAGTCAGCTGCCCAGGTGCCTGATGTCAGTTTGTAGGAGGCCTTTGGCCCTCCAAGGGAAGCAAGTCTTCCAGTTTGTGGCAGCTTGCATCTGGAAGAAATCCTGTTCCGTTCGGGATTGTAGGTGGCCGAGGCCAGGTGCCCGGCAGAGGGAGTTGGGCACAAATGATGGCCTGTTTCCAGGTGTAAGTAAAGTCAGCTGCCCAGGTGCCTGATGTCAGTTTGTAGCAGGCCTATGGCCCCCCAAGTGATGGTAGTCTTCCTGTTCAAGGCAGCTTGCATCTTGAAAAAATCCTGTTCCGTTCAAGATTGTAGGTGGCTGAAGCCGGATGCCCGGCTGAGGGAGTTGGGAACAAAGGATGGCCTGTTTTTAGGGGTAAGTAAAGTCAGCTGCCCAGGTGCCTGATGTCAGTTTGTAGGAGGCCTTTGGCCCTCCATGGGAAGCCAGGCTTCCTGCTTGTGGCAGCTTGCATCTGGCAGAAATCCTGTTCCGTTCAGGATTGTAGGTGGCTGAGGCCTGGTTCCGGGCAGAGGAAGTTGGGCACAAAGGATGGCCTGTTTCCAGGGGTAAGTAAAGTCAGCTGCCCAGGTGCCTGATGTCAGTTTGTTACAGGCCTATGGCCCCCCAAGTGATGCTAGTCTTCCTGTTCAAGGCAGCTTGCATCTTGAAAAAATCCTGTTCCGTTCAAGATTGTAGGTGGCTGAAGCCAGGTGCCCGGCAGAGGGAGTTGGGAACAAAGGATGGCCTGTTTTTAGGGGTAAGTAAAGTCAGCTGCCCAGGTGCCTGATGTCAGTTTGTAGGAGGCCTTTTGCCCTCCATGGGAAGCCAGGCTTCCTGCTTGTGGCAGCTTGCATCTGGAAGAAATCCTGTTCCGTTCGGGATTGTAGGTGCACGGAGCCGGGTTCCCGGCAGCGGGCGTTGGGAACAACGGATGGCCTGTTTCCAGGGGTAAGTAAAGTCAGCTGCCTAGGTGCCTGATGTCAGTTTGTAGCAGGCCTTTGGCCCTCTAAGGGAAGCAAGTCTTCCAGTTTGTGGCAGCTTGCATCTGGAAGAAATCCTGTTACGTTTAGGATCGTAGGTGGCCGAGGCCTGGTGCCCGGCTGAGTGAGTTGGGAACAAAGGATGGCCTGTTTCCAGGGGTAAGTAAAGTCAGCTGCCCAGGTGCCTGGTGTCAGTTTGTAGGAGGCCTTTTCCCTTCCAAGGAAAGCAAGTCTTCCAGTTTGTGGCAGCTTGCATCTGGAAGAAGTCCTGTTCCGTTCGGGATTGTAGGTGGCCGAGGCCAGGTGCCCGGCAGAGGGAGTTGGGCACAAAGGATGGCCTGTTTCCAGGGGTAAGTAATGTCAGCTGCCCAGGTGCCTGATGTCAGTTTGTTGCAGGCCTATGGCCCAGCAAGTGAGGCTAGTCTTCCTGTCCAAGGCAGCTTGCATCTGGAAAAAATCCTGTTCCGTTCAAGATTGTTGGTGGCTGAAGCCAGGTGCCCGGCAGAGGGAGTTGGGAACAAAGGATGGCCTGTTTCCAGGGGGAAGTAAAGTCAGCTGCCCAGGTGCCTGATGTCACTTTGTAGGAGGCCTTTGGCCCTCCATGGGAAGCCAAGCTTCCTGCTTGTGGCAGCTTGCATCTGGAAGAAATCCTGTTCCGTTCGGGATTGTAGGTGCACGGAGCCGAGTGCCCGGCAGAGGGAGTTGGGATCAAAGGATGGCCTGTTTCCAGGGGTAAGTAAAGTCAGCTGCCCGGGTGCCTGATGTCAGTTTGTAGGAGGCCTTTGGCCCTCCAAGGGAAGCCGGGCTTCCAGCTTGTGGCAGCTTGCATCTGGAAGAAATCCTGTTCCGTTTGGGATTGTAGGTGGCCGAGGCCTGGTGCCCGGCAGAGGGAGTTGGGCACAAAGGATGGCCAGTTTCCAGAGGTAAGTAAAGTCAGCTGCCCAGGTGCCTGATGTCAGTTTGTAGGAGGCCTTTGGCCCTCCAAGGGAAGCCAGGCTTCCAGTCTGTGGCAGCTTGCATCTGGAAGAAATCCTGTTCCATTTGGTATTGTAGGTGGCCGAGGCCTGGTGCCCGGCAGAGGGAGTTGGGCACAAAGGATGGCCTGTTTCCAGGGGTAAGTAAAGTCAGCTGCCCAGGTGCCTGATGTCAGTTTGTAGCAGGCCTTTGGCCCGCTAAGGGAAGCCAGGCTTCCTGCTTGTGGCAGCTTGCATCTGGAAGAAATCCTGTTCCGTTCGGGATTATAGGTGCACGGTGCCGGGTGACCGGCAGAGGGAGTTGGAAACAAAGGATGGCCTGTTTCCTGAGGAAAATAAAGTCAGCTGCCCAGGTGCCTGATGTCAGTTTGTAGGAGGCCTTTGGCCCTCCATGGGAAGCCAGGCTTCCAGCTTGTGGCAGCTTGCATCTGGAAGAAATCCTGTTCCGTTCGGGATTGTAGGTGCACGGAGCCGGGTTCCCCGCAGAGGGCGTTGGGAACATAGGATGGCCTGTTTCCAGGGGTAAGAAAAGTCAGCTGCCCAGGTGCCTGATGTCAGTTTGTAGGATTCCTTTGGCCCTCCAAAGGAAGGCAGGCTTCCAGCTTGTGGCAGCTTGCATCTGGAAGAAATCCTGTTCTGTTTGGGATTGTAGGTGGCCAAGGCCTGGTGCCCGGGAGAGGGAGTTGGGCACAAAGGATGGCTTGTATCCAGGGGTAAGTAAAGTCAGCTGCCCAGGTGCCTGATGTCAGTTTGCAGGTGGCAATTGTTCCTCCATGGGAAGCCAGGCTTCCTGCTTGTGGCAGCTTGCATCTGGAAGTAATCCTGTTCCGTTCGGGATTGTAGGTGGCCGGAGCCAGGTGCCCTGCTGAGGGAGTTGGGTACAAAGGATGGCCTGTTTCCAGGGGTAAATAAACTCAGCTGCCCAGGTGCCTGATGTCTGTTTGTAGTAGACCGTTGGTTCTCCAAGGGAAGCCAGGCTTCCAGCTTGCGGCAGCCTGCATCTGGAAGCAATCCTGTTCCGTTTGGGATTGTAGGTGGCTGAGGCCTGGTGCCCGGCAGAGGGAGTTGGGCAGAAAGGATGGCCTGTTTCCAGGGGTAAGTAAAGTCAGCTGCCCAGGTGCCTGATGTCAGTTTGTAGGATTCCTTTGGCCCTCCAAGGGAAGGCAGGCTTCCAGCTTGTGGCAGCTTGCATCTGGAAGAAATCCTGTTCTGTTTGGGATTGTAGGTGGCCAAGGCCTGGTGCCCGGCAGAGGGAGTTGGGCACAAAGGATGGCCTGTATCCAGGGGTAAGTAAAGTCAGCTGCCCAGGTGCCTGATGTCAGTTTGCAGGTGGCAATTGTTCCTCCATGGGAAGCCAGGCTTCCTGCTTGTGGCAGCTTGCATCTGGAAGTAATCCTGTTCCGTTCGGGATTGTAGGTGGCCGGAGCCAGGTGCCCTGCTGAGGGAGTAGGGTACAAAGGATGGCCTGTTTCCAGGGGTAAATAAACTCAGCTGCCCAGGTGCCTGATGTCTGTTTGTAGTAGACCGTTGTCTCTCCAAGGGAAGCCAGGCTTCCAGCTTGCGGCAGCCTGCATCATGAAGCAATCCTGTTCCGTTTGGGATTGTAGGTGGCTGAGGCCTGGTGCCCGGCAGAGGGAGTTGGGCAGAAAGGATGGCCTGTTTCCAGGGGTAAGTAAAGTCAGCTGCCCAGGTGCCTGATGTCAGTTTGTAGCAGGCCTTTGGCCCTCTAAGGGAAGGTAGTCTTCTAGTTTGTGGCAGCTTGCATCTGGAAGAAATCCTGTTCCATTTGGGATCGTAGGTGGCTGAGGCCTGGTGCCCGGTTGAGGGAGTTGGGCACAAATGATGGCCTGTTTCCAGGGGTAAGTAAAGTCGGCTGCCCATGTGCCTGATGACACTTTGTAGGAGGCCTTTGGCCCTCCAAGGGAAGCAATTCTTCCAGTTTGTGGCAGCTTGCATCTGGAAGAAATCCTGTTCCGTTCAAGATTGTAGGTGGCCAAAGCCGGTGCCCGGCTGAGGGAGTGGGGAACAAAAGATGGCCTGTTTCCTGAGGAAAGTAAAGTCAGCTGCCCAGGTGCCTGATATCAGTTTGTTGCAGGCCTATGGCCCCCCAAGTGATGCCAGTCTTCCTGATCAAGGCAGCTTGCATCTGGAAAAAATCCTGTTCCGTTCAAGATTGTAGGTGGCTGAAGCCGGGTGCCCGGCAGAGGGAGTTGGAAACAAAGGATGGCCTGTTTTTAGGGGTAAGTAAAGTCAGCTGCCCAGGTGCCTGATGTCAGTTTGTAGGAGGCCTTTGGCCCTCCATGGGAAGCCAGGCTTCCTGCTTGTGGCAGCTTGCATCTGGAAGAAATCCTGTTCCGTTCAAGATTGTAGGTCCACGGAGCCGCATGCCCGGCAGAGGGAGTTGGGAACAAAGGATGGCCTGTATCCAGGGCTAAGTAAAGTCAGCTGCCCAGGTGCCTGATGTCAGTTTGTAGCAGGCCTTTGGCCCTCCAAGGGAAGCCAGGCTTCCAGCTTGTGGCAGCTTGCATCTGGAAGAAATCCTGTTCCCTTCGGGATTGTAGGTGGCCGAGGCCTGCTGCCCGGCAGAGGGAGTTGGGCACAAAGGATGGCCTGTTTCCAGGGGTAAGTAAAGTCAGCTGCCCAGGTGCCTGAAGTCAGTTTGTAGGAGGCCTTTGGCCCGCTAAGGGAAAGTAGTCTTCCAGATTGTGGCACCTTGCATCTGGAAGAAATCCTGTTCCGTTCGGGATTGTAGGTGGCCGAGGCCTGGTGCCCGGCAGAGGGAGTTGGGTACAAATGATGGCCTGTTTCCAGGGGTAAGTAAAGTCAGCTGCCCAGGTGCCTGATGTCAGTTTGTAGGAGGCCTTTGGCCCTTCAAGGGAAACTAGTCTTCCAGTTTGTGGCAGCTTGCATCTGGAAGTAGTCTGTTCCGTTTGGGATTGTAGGTGGCCGAGGCCAGGTGCCCTGCAGAGGGAGTTGGGCACAAAGGATGGCCTGTTTCCAAAGGTAAGTAAAGTCAGCTGCCCAGGTGCCTGATGTCAGTTTCCAGATGGCAATTGTTCCACCATGGGAAGCCAGGCTTCCAGCTTGTGGCAGCTTGCATCTGGAAGAAATACTGTTCCGTTTGGGATTGTAGGTGGCCGAGGCCTGCTGCCCGGCAGAGGGAGTTGGGCACAAAGGATGGCCTGTTTCCAGGTGTAAGTAAAGTCAGCTGCCCAGGTGCCTGATGTCAGTTTGTAGGAGGCCTTTGGCCCGCTAAGGGAAGATAGTCTTCCAGGTTGTGTCAGCTTGCATCGTGAAGAAATCCTGTTCCTTTCGGGATTGTAGGGGGCCGAGGCCAGGTGCCCGGCAGAGGGAGTTGGGCACAAATGATGGCCTGTTTGCAGGGGTAAGTAAAGTCAGCTGCCCAGGTGCCTGATGTCAGTTTGTAGGAGGCCTTTGGCCCTCCAAGGGAAGCAAGTCTTCCAGTTTGTGGCAGCTTGCATCTGGAAGAAATCCTGTTCCGTTCAGGATTGTAGGTGGCCGAGGCCAGGTGCCCGGCAGAGGGAGTTGGGCACAAAGGATGGCCTGTTTCCAGGGGTAAGTAAAGTCAGCTGCCCAGGTGCCTGATGTCAGTTTGTAGGATTCCTTTGGCCCTCCAAGGGAAGGCAGGCTTCCAGCTTGTGGCAGCTTGCATCTGGAAGAAATCCTGTTCTGTTTGGGATTGTAGGTGGCCAAGGCCTGGTGCCCGGCAGAGGGAGTTGGGCACAAAGGATGGCCTGTATCCAGGGGTAAGTAAAGTCAGCTGCCCAGGTGCCTGATGTCAGTTTGCAGGTGGCAATTGTTCCTCCATGGGAAGCCAGGCTTCCTGCTTGTGGCAGCTTGCATATGGAAGTAATCCTGTTCCGTTCGGGATTGTAGGTGGCCGGAGCCAGGTGCCCTGCTGAGGGAGTAGGGTACAAAGGATGAACTGTTTCCAGGGGTAAATAAACTCAGCTGCCCAGGTGCCTGATGTCTGTTTGTAGTAGACCGTTGTCTCTCTAAGGGAAGCCAGGCTTCCAGCTTGCGGCAGCCTGCATCATGAAGCAATCCTGTTCCGTTTGGGATTGTAGGTGGCTGAGGCCTGGTGCCCGGCAGAGGGAGTTGGGCAGAAAGGATGGCCTGTTTCCAGGGGTAAGTAAAGTCAGCTGCCCAGGTGCCTGATGTCAGTTTGTAGCAGGCCTTTGGCCCTCTAAGGGAAGGTAGTCTTCCAGTTTGTGGCAGCTTGCATCTGGAAGAAATCCTGTTCCATTTGGGATCGTAGGTGGCTGAGGCCTGGTGCCCGGTTGAAGGAGTTGGGCACAAATGATGGCCTGTTTCCAGGGGTAAGTAAAGTCAGCTGCCCATGTGCCTGATGACACTTTGTAGGAGGCCTTTGGCCCTCCAAGGGAAGCAATTCTTCCAGTTTGTGGCAGCTTGCATCTGGAAGAAATCCTGTTCCGTTCAGGATTGTAGGTGGCCTAAGCCGGTGCCCGGCTGAGGGAGTGGGGAACAAAGGATGGCCTGTTTCCAGGGGTAAGTAAAGTCAGCTGCCCAGGTGCCTGATGTCAGTTTGTAGGAGGCCTTTAGCCCTCTAAGGGAAGCTACTCTACCAGCTTGTGGCAGCTTGCATCTGGAAGAAATGCTGTTCCGTTCGGGATTGTAGGTGACCGAGGCCAGGTGCCCGGCAGAGGGAGTTGGCCACAAATGATGGCCTGTTTCCAGGGGTAAGTAAAGTCAGCTGCCCAGGTGCCTGATGTCAGTTTGTAGGAGGTCTTTGGCCCTCCATGGGAAGCCAGGCTTCCAGATTGTGGCAGCTTGCATCTGGAAGAAATCCTGTTCCATTTAGGATTATAGGTGCACGGAGCCGGGTGCCCGGCAGAGGGAGTTGGGAACAAAGGATGGCCTGTTTCCTGAGGAAAGTAAAGTCAGCTGCCCAGGTGCCTGATGTCAGTTTGTAGGAGGCCTTTGGCCCTCCAAGGGAAGCCAGGCTTCCAGCTTGTGGCAGCTTGCATCTGGAAGAAATCCTGTTCCGTTTGCGATTGTAGGTGGCCGAGGCCTGGTGCCCGGCAGAGGGAGTTGGGCACAAAGGATGGCCTGTTTCCAGGGGTAAGGAAAGTCAGCTGCCCAGGTGCCTGATGTCAGTTTGTAGAAGGCCTTTGGCCCGCTAAGGGAAGGTAGTCTTCCAGTTTGTGGCAGCTTGCATCTGGAAGCAATCCTGTTCCGTTCGGGATTGTAGGTGGCCGAGGCCAGGTGCCCGGCACAGGGAGTTGGGAACATAGGATGGCCTGTTTCCAGGGGTAAGTAAAGTCAGCTGCCCAGGTGCCTGATGTCAGTTTGTAGGAGGCCTTTGGCTCTCCAAGGGAAGCTAGTCTTCCAGTTCGTGGCAGCATGCATCTGGAAGAAGTTCTATTCCGTTCGGAATTGTAGGTGGCTGAGGCCAGGTGCCCGGCAGAGGGAGTTGGGCACAAAGGATGGCCTGTTTCCAGGGGTAAGGAAAGTCAGCTGCCCAGGTGCCTGATGTCAGTTTGTAGGAGGCCTTTGGCCCTCTAAGGGAAGCCAGGCTTCCTGCTTGTGGCAGCTTGCATCTGGCAGAAATACTGTTCCGTTCGGGATTGTAGGTGGCTGAGGCCTGGATCCCGGCAGAGGGAGTTGGGCACAAAGGATGGCCTGTTTCCAGGGGTAAGTAAAGTCAGCTGCCCAGGTGCCTGATGTAAGTTTGTAGCAGGCATTTGGCCCTCTAAGGGAAGGTAGTCTTTCAGTTTGTGGCAGCTTGCATCTGGAAGAAATCCTATTCCGTTTAGGATCGTAGGTGGCCGAGGCCAGCTGCCCGGCAGAGGGAGTTGGGCACAAATGATGGTCTGTTTCCAGGGGTAAGTAAAGTCAGCTGCCCAGGTGCCTGATGTCAGTTTGTAGGAGGCCTTTGGCCCTCCAAGGGAAGCAAGTCTTCCAGTTTGTGGCAGCTTGCATCTGGAAGAAATCCTGTTCCGTTCAGGATTGTAGGTGGCCGAGGCCAGGTGCCCGGCAGAGGGAGTTGGGCACAATGGATGACCTGTTTCCAGGGGTAAGTAAAGTCAGCTGCCCAGGTGCCTGATGTCAGTTTGTTACAGGCCTATGGCCCCCCAAGTGATGCTAGTCTTCCTGTTCAAGGCAGCTTGCATCTTGAAAAAATCCTGTTCCGTTCAAGATTGTAGGTGGCTGAAGCCAGGTGCCCGGCAGAGGGAGTTGAGCACAAAGGATGGCCTGTTTCCAGGGGTAAGTAAAGTCAGCTGCCCAGGTGCCTGATTTCAGTTTGCAGGTGGCAATTGTTCCTCCATGGGAAGCCAGGCATCCTGCTTGTGGCAGCTTGCATCTGGAAGAAATCCTGTTCCGTTCGGGATTGTAGGTGGCCGGAGCCAGGTGCCCTGATGAGGGAGTTGGGCACAAATGATGGCCTGTTTCAAGGGGTAAATAAACTCAGCTGCCCAGGTGCCTGATGTCAGTTTGTAGGAGGCCTTTGGCTCTCCAAGGGAAGCCAGGCTTCCAGCTTGTGGCAGCTTGCATCTGGAAGAAATCCTGTTCCGTTTCGGATTGTAGGTGGCCGAGGCCTGGTGCCCGGCAGAGGGAGTTGGGCACAAAGGATGGCCTGTTTCCAGGGGTAAGTAAAGTCAGCTGCCCAGGTGCCTGATGTCAGTCTGCAGGAGGCCTTTGGCCCTCTATGGGAAGGTAGTCTTCCAGTTTGTGGCAGCTTGCATCTGGAAGAAATCTTGTTCCGTTTAGGATCGTAGGTGGCCGAGGCCTGGTGCCCGGCTGAGGGAGTTGGGAACAAAGGATGGCCTGTTTCCAGGGGTAAGTAAAGTCAGCTGCCCAGGTGCCTGATGTCAGTTTGTAGGAGGCCTTTGGCCCTCCAAGGGAAACTAGTCTTCCAGTTTGTGGCAGCTTGCATCTGGAAGAAATCCTGTTCCGTTTAGGATCGTAGGTGGCCGAGGCCTGGTGCCCGGCAGAGGGAGTTGGGAACAAAGGATGGCCTGTTTCCAGGGGTAAGTAAAGTCAGCTGCCCAGGTGCCTGATGTCAGTTTGTAGCAGGCCTTTGGCCCTCTAAGGGAAACTAGTCTTCCAGTTTGTGGCAGCTTGCATCTTGAAGAAATCCTGTTCCGTTCGGTATCATAGGTGGCCGAGGCCTGGTGCCCGGCAGAGGGAGTTGGGAACAAAGGATGGCCTGTTTCTAGGGGTAAGTAAAGTCAGCTGCCCAGGTGTTTGGTGTCAGTTTGTAGGAGGCCTTTGGCCCTCCAAGGAAAGCAAGTCTTCCAGTTTGTGGCAGCTTGCATCTGGAAGAAATCCTGTTCCGTTCGAGATTGTTGGTGGCCGAGGCCAGGTGCCCGGCAGAGGGAGTAGGGCACAAAGGATGGCCTGTTTCCAGGGGTAAGTAAAGTCAGCTGCCCAGGTGCCTGATGTCAGTTTGTTGCAGGCCTATGGCCCTCCAAGTGATGCTTGTCTTCCTGTTCAAGGCAGCTTGCATCTGGAAAAAATCCTGTTCCGTTCAAGATTGTAGGTGGCTGAAGCTGGGTGCCCGGCAGAGGGAGTTGGGAACAAAGGATGGCCTGTTTTTAGGGGTAAGTAAAGTCAGCTGCCCAGGTGCCTGATGTCAGTTTGTAGGAGGCCTTTGGCCCTCCATGGGAAGCCAGGCTTCCTGCTTGTGGCAGCTTGCATCTTTAAGAAATCCTGTTCCGTTTGGGATCGTAGGTGGCCGAGGCCTGGTGCCTGGCAGAGGGAGTTGGGCACAAATGATGGCCTGTTTCCAGGGGTAAGTAAAGTTAGCTGCCCAGGTGCCTGGTGTCAGTTTGTAGGAGGCCTTTGGCCCTCCAAGAGAAGCTAGTCTTCCAGTTTGTGGCAGCTTGCATCTTGAAGAAATGCTGTTCTGCTCGGGATTGTAGGTGGCCGAGGCCTGATGCCCGGCAGAGGGAGTTGGGAAAAAAAGGATGGCCTGTTTCCAGGGGTAAGTAAAGTCAGCTGCCCAGGTGCCTGATGTCAGTTTGTAGGAGGCCTTTGGCCCTCCAAGAGCAGCCAGGCTTCCAGCTTGTGGTAGCTTCCATCTTGAAGAAATCCTGTTCCGTTCGGGATCGTAGGTGGCCGAGGCCTGGTGCCCAGCTAAGGAAGTTGGGAACAAAGGATGGCCTGTTTCCAGGGGTAAGTAAAGTCATCTGCCCAGGTGCCTGATGTCAGTTTGTAGGAGGCCTTTGGCCTTCCAAGGCAAGCAAGTCTTCCAGTTTGTGGCAGCTTGCATCGCGAAGAAATCCTGTTCCGTTCGGGATTGTAGGTGGCCGAGGCCTGGTGCCCGGCAGAGGGAGTTGGGCACAAAGGATGGCCTGTATCCAGGGGTAAGTAAAGTCAGCTGCCCAGGTGCCTGATGTCAGTTTGTAGGAGGCCTTTGGCCCTCCAAGGGAAGCAAGTCTTCCGGTTTGTGGCAGCTTGCATCTGGAAGAAATCCTGTTCCGTTCGGGAGTGTAGGTGGCCGAGGCCTGGTGCCCGGCAGAGGGAGTTGGGCTCAAATGATGGCCTGTTTCCAGGGGTAAGTAAAGTCAGCTGCCCAGGTGCCTGATGTCAGTTTGTAGGAGGCCTTTGGCCCTCTAAGGGAAGCTAGTCTTCCAGTTTGTGGCAGCTTGCATCTGGAAGAAATCCTGTTCCGTTCGGGATTGTAGGTGGCTGTGGCCACGTGCCGGGCAGAGGGAGTTTGGCAAAAAGGATGGCCTGTTTCCAGGGGTAAGTAAAGTCAGCTGCCCAGGTGCCTGATGTCAGTTTGCAGGTGGTAATTGTCCCTCCATCGGAAGCCAGGCTTCCTGCTTGTGGCTGCTTGCATCTGGAAGTAATTCTGTTCCATTCGGGATTGTAGGTGCACGGAGCCGGGAGCCCGGCAGAGGGAGCTGGGCACAAAGGATGGCCTGTTTCCAGGGGTAAGTAAAGTCAGCTGCCCAGGTGCCTGATGTCAGTTTGTAGGAGGCCTTTGGCCCTTCAAGGGAAACTAGTCTTCCAGTTTGTGGCAGCTTGCATCTGGAAGAAATCCTGTTCCGTTCGGGATTGTAGGTGGCCGAGGCCAGGTGCCCGGCAGAGGGAGTTCGGCACAAATGATGGCCTGTTTCCAGGGGTAAGTAAAGTCAGCTGCCCAGGTGCCTGATGTCAGTTTGTAGGAGGCCTTTGGCCCTCCAAGGGAAGCCAGGCTTCCAGCTTGTGGCAGCTTGCATCTAGAAAAAATCCTGTTCCGTTCGGGATTGTAGGTGCACGGAGCCGGGTGCCCGGCAGAGGGAGTTGGGAACAAATGATGGCCTGTTTCCAGGGGTAAGTAAAGCCAGCTGCCCAGGTGCCTGATGTCAGTTTGTAGCAGGCCTTTAGCCCGCTAAGGGAAAGTAGTCTTCTAGTTTGTGGCAGCGTGCATCTGGAAGAAATCCTGTTCCGTTCGGGATTGTAGGTGGCCGAGGCCAGGTGCCCAGCAGAGGGAGATGGGCACAAAGGATGGCCTGTTTCCAGGGGAAAGTAAAGTCAGCTGCGCAGGTGCCTGATGTCAGTTTGCAGGTGGCTATTGTTCCTCCATGGGAAGCCAGGCTTCCAGCTTGTGGCTGCTTGCATCTGGAAGTAATCCTGTTCCGTTCGGGATTGTAGGTGGCCGAGGCCTGGTTCCCGGCAGAGGGAGTTGGGCACAAAGATGGCCTGTTTCAAGGGGTAAGTAAAGTCAGTTGCGCAGGTGCCTGATGTTAGTTTGTAGGAGGCCTTTGGCCCGCTAAGAGAAGGTAGTCTTCCAGTTTGTGGCAGCTTGCATCTGGAAGAAATGCTGTTCCGTTCGGGATTGTAGGTGGCCGAGGCCAGGTCCCCGGCAGAGGGAGTTGGGCACAAAGGATGGCCTGTTTCCAGGGGTAAGTAAAGTCAGCTGCCCAGGTGCCTGATATCAGTTTGTTGCAGGCCTATGGCCCCCCAAGTGATGCCAGTCTTCCTGATCAAGGCAGCTTGCATCTGGAAAAAATCCAGTTCCGTTCAAGATTGTAGGTGGCTGAAGCCGGGTGCCCGGCAGAGGGAGTTGGAAACAAAGGATGGCCTGTTTTTAGGGGTAAGTAAAGTCAGCTGCCCAGGTGCCTGATGTCAGTTTGTAGGAGGCCTTTGGCCCTCCATGGGAAGCCAGGCTTCCTGCTTGTGGCAGCTTGCATCTGGAAGAAATCCTGTTCCGTTCAAGATTGTAGGTCCACGGAGCCGCATGCCCGGCAGAGGGAGTTGGGAACAAAGGATGGCCTGTATCCAGGGCTAAGTAAAGTCAGCTGCCCAGGTGCCTGATGTCAGTTTGTAGCAGGCCTTTGGCCCTCCAAGGGAAGCCAGGCTTCCAGCTTGTGGCAGCTTGCATCTGGAAGAAATCCTGTTCCGTTCGGGATTGTAGGTGGCCGAGGCCTGCTGCCCGGCAGAGGGAGTTGGGCACAAAGGATGGCCTGTTTCCAGGGGTAAGTAAAGTCAGCTGCCCAGGTGCCTGAAGTCAGTTTGTAGGAGGCCTTTGGCCCGCTAAGGGAAAGTAGTCTTCCAGATTGTGGCACCTTGCATCTGGAAGAAATCCTGTTCCGTTCGGGATTGTAGGTGGCCGAGGCCTGGTGCCCGGCAGAGGGAGTTGGGTACAAATGATGGCCTGTTTCCAGGGGTAAGTAAAGTCAGCTGCCCAGGTGCCTGATGTCAGTTTGTAGGAGGCCTTTGGCCCTTCAAGGGAAACTAGTCTTCCAGTTTGTGGCAGCTTGCATCTGGAAGTAGTCTGTTCCGTTTGGGATTGTAGGTGGCCGAGGCCAGGTGCCCTGCAGAGGGAGTTGGGCACAAAGGATGGCCTGTTTCCAAAGGTAAGTAAAGTCAGCTGCCCAGGTGCCTGATGTCAGTTTCCAGATGGCAATTGTTCCACCATGGGAAGCCAGGCTTCCAGCTTGTGGCAGCTTGCATCTGGAAGAAATACTGTTCCGTTTGGGATTGTAGGTGGCCGAGGCCTGCTGCCCGGCAGAGGGAGTTGGGCACAAAGGATGGCCTGTTTCCAGGTGTAAGTAAAGTCAGCTGCCCAGGTGCCTGATGTCAGTTTGTAGGAGGCCTTTGGCCCGCTAAGGGAAGATAGTCTTCCAGGTTGTGTCAGCTTGCATCGTGAAGAAATCCTGTTCCTTTCGGGATTGTAGGGGGCCGAGGCCAGGTGCCCGGCAGAGGGAGTTGGGCACAAAGGATGGCCTGTTTCCAGGGGTAAGTAAAGTCAGCTGCCCAGGTGCCTGATGTCAGTTTGTAGGAGGCCTTTGGCACTCCATGGGAAGCCAGGCTTCCTGCATGTGGCAGCTTGCATCTGGAAGAAATCCGGTTCCGTTCGGGATTGTAGGTGGCCGAGGCCTGCTGCCCGGCAGAGGGAGTTGGGCACAAAGGATGGCCTGTTTCCTGGGGTAAGAAAAGACAGCTGCCCAGGTACCTGATGTCAGTTTGTAGCAGGCCTTTGGCCCTCTAAGGGAAGGTAGTCTTCCAGTTTGTGGCAGCTTGCATCTGGAAGAAATCTTGTTCCGTTTAGGATCGTAGGTGGCCGAGGCCTGGTTCCCGGCTGAGAGAGTTGGGAACAAAGGATGGCCTGTTTCCAGGGGTAAGTAAAGTCAGCTGCCCAGGTGCCTGATGTCAGTTTGTTGCAGGCCTATGGCCCCGCAAGTGATGCTAGTCTTCCTGTTCAAGGCAGCTTGGATCTGGAAAAAATCCTGTTCCGTTCAAGATTGTAGGTGGCTGAAGCCGGGTGCCCGGCAGAGGGAGTTGGGAACAATGGATGGCCTGTTTTTAGGGGTAAGTAAAGTCAGCTGCCCAGGTGCCTGATGTCAGTTTGTAGGAGGTTTTTGGCCCTCCATGGGAAGCCAGGCTTCCTGCTTGTGGCAGCTTGCATCTGGAAGAAATCCTATTCCGTTCTGGATAATAGGTGCATGGAGCTGGGTGCCCGGCAGAGGGATTTGGGCACAAAGGATGGCCTGTTTCCAGGGGTAAGTAAAGTCAGCTGCCCAGGTGCCTGATGTCAGTTTGTAGCAGGCCTTTGGCCCGCTAAGGGAAGGTAGTCTTCCAGTTTGTGGCAGCTTGCATCTGGAAGAAATCCTGTTCCGTTCGGGATTGTAGGTGGCCGAGGCCAGGTGCCCGGCAGAGGGAGTTGGGAACAAAGGATGGCCTGTTTCCAGAGGTAAGTAAAGTCAGCTGCCCAGGTCCCTGATGTCAGTTTGTAGGAGGCCTTTGGCCCTCCAAGGGAAGCAAGTCTTCCGGTTTGTGGCAGCTTGCATCTGGAAGAAATCCTGTTCCGTTCAAGACTGTAGGTGGCTGAAGGCGGGTGCCCGGCAGATGGAGTTGGGAACAAAGGATGGCCTGTTTTAGTAGTAAGTAAAGTCAGCTGCCCAGGTGCCTGATGTCAGTTTGTAGGAGGCCTTTGGCCCTCCATGGGAAGCCAGGCTTCCTGCTTGTGGCAGCTTGCATCTGGAAGAAATCCTGTTCCGTTCGGGATTGTAGGTGCACGGAGCCGCGTGCCCGGCCGAGGGAGTTGGGAACAAAGGATGGCCTGTTTCCAGGGGTAAGTAAAGTCAGCTGCCCAGGTGCCTGATGTCAGTTTGTAGGAGGCCTTTGGCCCTCCAAGGGAAGCCAGGCTTCCAGCTTGTGGCTGCTTGCATCTGGAAGTAATCCTGTTCCGTTCGGGATTGTAGGTGGCCGAGGCCTGGTGCCCGGCAGAGGGAGTTGGGCACAAAGATGGCCTGTTTCCAGGGGTAAGTAAAGTCAGCTGCCCAGATGCCTGATGTCAGTTTGTAGGAGGCCTTTGGCCCTCTAAGGGAATCTCGTCTTTCAGTTTGTGGCAGCTTCCATCTGGAAGAAATCCTGTTTCGTTCGGGATTGTAGGTTGCCGAGGGCAGGTGCCCAGCAGAGGGAGTTGGGCACAAATGATGTACTGTTTCCAGGGGTAAGTAAAGTCAGCTGCCCAGGTGCCTGATGTCAGTTTGTAGCAGGCCTTTGGCTCTCCAAGTGATGCTAGTCTTCCTGTTCAATGCAGCTTGCATCTGGAAAAAATCCTGTTCCGTTCAAGATTTTAGGTTCCCGAAGCCGGGTGCCTGGCAGAGGGAGTTGGGCACAAATGATGGCCTCTTTCCAGGGGTTAGTAAAGTCAGCTGCCCAGGTGTCTGATGTCAGTTTGTAGGAGGCCTTTGGCCCTCTAAGGGAAGGTAGTCTTCCAGTTTGTGGCAGCTTGCATCTGGAAGAAATCCTGTTCCGTTCGGGATTGTAGGTGGCCGAGGCCAGGTGCCCGGCAGAGGGAGTTGGGCACAAATGATGGCCTGTTTCCAGGGGTAAGTAAAGTCAGCAGCCCAGGTGCCTGATGTCAGTTTGTTGCAGGCCTATGGCCCACCAAGTGAGGCTAGTCTTCCTGTCCAAGGCAGCTTGCATCTGGTAAAAATCCAGTTCCTTTCAAGATTTTAGGTGGCTGAAGCCAGGTGCCCGGCAGAGGGAGTTGGGAACAAAAGATGGCCTGTTTCCAGGGGTAAGTAAAGTCAGCTGCCCAGGTGCCTGATGTCAATTTGTAGGAGGCCTTTGGCCCTCCATGGGAAGCCAGGCTTCCTGCTTGAGGCAGCTTGCATCTGGAAGAAATCCTGTTCCGTTCGGGATTGTAGGTGCACGAAGCCGAGTGCCCGGCAGAGAGAGTTGGGATCAAAGGATGGCCTGTTTCCAGGGGTAAGTAAAGTCAGCTGCCCGGGTGCCTGATGTCAGTTTGTAGGAGGCCTTTGGCCCTCCAAGAGAAGCCAGGCTTCCAGCTTGTGGCACCTTGCATCTGGAAGAAATCCTGTTCCGTTTGGGATTGTAGGTGGCCGAGGCCTGGGGCCCGGCAGAGGGAGTTGGGCACAAATGATGGCCTGTTTCCAGGGGTAAGTAAAGTCAGCTGCCCTGGTGCCTGATATCAGTTTGTAGGAGGCCTTTGGCCCTTCAAGGGAAACTAGTCTTCCAGTTTGTGGCAGCTTGCATCTGGAAGAAATCTTGTTCCGTTTGGGATTGTAGGTGGCTGAGGCCAGGTGCCCGGCAAGGGGAGTTGGGCACAAAGGATGGCCTGTTTCCAGGGGTAAGTAAAGTCAGCTGCCCAGGTGCCTGATATCAGTTTGTTGCAGGCCTATGGCCCCCCAAGTGATGCCAGTCTTCCTGATCAAGGCAGCTTGCATCTGGAAAAAATCCTGTTCCGTTCAAGATTGTAGGTGGCTGAAGCCGGGTGCCCGGCAGAGGGAGTTGGAAACAAAGGATGGCCTGTTTTTAGGGGTAAGTAAAGTCAGCTGCCCAGGTGCCTGATGTCAGTTTGTAGGAGGCCTTTGGCCCTCCATGGGAAGCCAGGCTTCCTGCTTGTGGCAGCTTGCATCTGGAAGAAATCCTGTTCCGTTCAAGATTGTAGGTCCACGGAGCCGCATGCCCGGCAGAGGGAGTTGGGAACAAAGGATGGCCTGTATCCAGGGCTAAGTAAAGTCAGCTGCCCAGGTGCCTGATGTCAGTTTGTAGCAGGCCTTTGGCCCTCCAAGGGAAGCCAGGCTTCCAGCTTGTGGCAGCTTGCATCTGGAAGAAATCCTGTTCCGTTCGGGATTGTAGGTGGCCGAGGCCTGCTGCCCGGCAGAGGGAGTTGGGCACAAAGGATGGCCTGTTTCCAGGGGTAAGTAAAGTCAGCTGCCCAGGTGCCTGAAGTCAGTTTGTAGGAGGCCTTTGGCCTGCTAAGGGAAAGTAGTCTTCCAGATTGTGGCACCTTGCATCTGGAAGAAATCCTGTTCCGTTCGGGATTGTAGGTGGCCGAGGCCTGGTGCCCGGCAGAGGGAGTTGGGTACAAATGATGGCCTGTTTCCAGGGGTAAGTAAAGTCAGCTGCCCAGGTGCCTGATGTCAGTTTGTAGGAGGCCTTTGGCCCTTCAAGGGAAACTAGTCTTCCAGTTTGTGGCAGCTTGCATCTGGAAGAAGTCTGTTCCGTTTGGGATTGTAGGTGGCCGAGGCCAGGTGCCCTGCAGAGGGAGTTGGGCACAAAGGATGGCCTGTTTCCAAAGGTAAGTAAAGTCAGCTGCCCAGGTGCCTGATGTCAGTTTCCAGATGGCAATTGTTCCACCATGGGAAGCCAGGCTTCCAGCTTGTGGCAGCTTGCATCTGGAAGAAATACTGTTCCGTTTGGGATTGTAGGTGGCCGAGGCCTGCTGCCCGGCAGAGGGAGTTGGGCACAAAGGATGGCCTGTTTCCAGGTGTAAGTAAAGTCAGCTGCCCAGGTGCCTGATGTCAGTTTGTAGGAGGCCTTTGGCCCGCTAAGGGAAGATAGTCTTCCAGGTTGTGTCAGCTTGCATCGTGAAGAAATCCTGTTCCTTTCGGGATTGTAGGGGGCCGAGGCCAGGTGCCCGGCAGAGGGAGTTGGGCACAAAGGATGGCCTGTTTCCAGGGGTAAGTAAAGTCAGCTGCCCAGGTGCCTGATGTCAGTTTGTAGGAGGCCTTTGGCATTCCATGGGAAGCCAGGCTTCCTGCATGTGGCAGCTTGCATCTGGAAGAAATCCGGTTCCGTTCGGGATTGTAGGTGGCCGAGGCCTGCTGCCCGGCAGAGGGAGTTGGGCACAAATGATGGCCTGTTTCCTGGGGTAAGAAAAGACAGCTGCCCAGGTACCTGATGTCAGTTTGTAGCAGGCCTTTGGCCCTCTAAGGGAAGGTAGTCTTCCAGTTTGTGGCAGCTTGCATCTGGAAGAAATCTTGTTCCGTTTAGGATCGTAGGTGGCCGAGGCCTGGTTCCCGGCAGAGAGAGTTGGGAACAAAGGATGGCCTGTTTCCAGGGGTAAGTAAAGTCAGCTGCCCAGGTGCCTGATGTCAGTTTGTTGCAGGCCTATGGCCCCGCAAGTGATGCTAGTCTTCCTGTTCAAGGCAGCTTGGATCTGGAAAAAATCCTGTTCCGTTCAAGATTGTAGGTGGCTGAAGCCGGGTGCCCGGCAGAGGGAGTTGGGAACAATGGATGGCCTGTTTTTAGGGGTAAGTAAAGTCAGCTGCCCAGGTGCCTGATGTCAGTTTGTAGGAGGTTTTTGGCCCTCCATGGGAAGCCAGGCTTCCTGCTTGTGGCAGCTTGCATCTGGAAGAAATCCTATTCCGTTCTGGATAATAGGTGCATGGAGCTGGGTGCCCGGCAGAGGGATTTGGGCACAAAGGATGGCCTGTTTCCAGGGGTAAGTAAAGTCAGCTGCCCAGGTGCCTGATGTCAGTTTGTAGCAGGCCTTTGGCCCGCTAAGGGAAGGTAGTCTTCCAGTTTGTGGCAGCTTGCATCTGGAAGAAATCCTGTTCCGTTCGGGATTGTAGGTGGCCGAGGCCAGGTGCCCAGCAGAGGGAGTTGGGAACAAAGGATGGCCTGTTTCCAGAGGTAAGTAAAGTCAGCTGCCCAGGTCCCTGATGTCAGTTTGTAGGAGGCCTTTGGCCCTCCAAGGGAAGCAAGTCTTCCGGTTTGTGGCAGCTTGCATCTGGAAGAAATCCTGTTCCGTTCAAGACTGTAGGTGGCTGAAGGCGGGTGCCCGGCAGATGGAGTTGGGAACAAAGGATGGCCTGTTTTAGTAGTAAGTAAAGTCAGCTGCCCAGGTGCCTGATGTCAGTTTGTAGGAGGCCTTTGGCCCTCCATGGGAAGCCAGGCTTCCTGCTTGTGGCAGCTTGCATCTGGAAGAAATCCTGTTCCGTTCGGGATTGTAGGTGCACGGAGCCGCGTGCCCGGCCGAGGGAGTTGGGAACAAAGGATGGCCTGTTTCCAGGGGTAAGTAAAGTCAGCTGCCCAGGTGCCTGATGTCAGTTTGTAGGAGGCCTTTGGCCCTCCAAGGGAAGCCAGGCTTCCAGCTTGTGGCTGCTTGCATCTGGAAGTAATCCTGTTCCGTTCGAGATTGTAGGTGGCCGAGGCCTGGTGCCCGGCAGAGGGAGTTGGGCACAAAGATGGCCTGTTTCCAGGGGTAAGTAAAGTCAGCTGCCCAGATGCCTGATGTCAGTTTGTAGGAGGCCTTTGGCCCTCTAAGGGAATCTCGTCTTTCAGTTTGTGGCAGCTTCCATCTGGAAG